>NC_066554.1:915000-957500 GCF_024679095.1 Eriocheir sinensis | reverse complement strand
ACACAGCGACAGTACTCACCAGCAGTCACGTAGAATAAATAGAATAATAGTGGAAATAATAACAGTGGTTCTCTTTGGGTACACAGTAAGGGAAACAACAAAGAATAGTCAGTTCATTCCACCAGTGACACAGAAATAGAAAAGGAACAATAAAATGATAATAGAAATGATAATAACAGTGGTTCTCTTTGGGTACACAGTAAGAGAAACAATAAACAATAGTCAGTTCATACCACCAGTGACACAGAAATAGAAAAGGAACAATAAAATGATAATATAAATGATAATAATAGTGATTCTCTTTGAGGTACACAGTAAAAGGAATAGCCCTTATACTCATCTCGTACCAGCAGTAACGTAGCATAACAAACAACAATAATAATAATAAAAGTATAAAAAAATGGTGCTTCTTCTTGGGTACGCAGTAAGAAAAATAGCCAACAGTAGTAACCTCGTACCCGCAGTGACGTGGCGCGGGCAATTACTACCACCCGATCAGTGTTCCAGGCGCGGTAAATCAGAGTGAGGCGGGGCGCGGCGGTTCATCTCCAATCATGCGCGCTTTGTCGGACCGCCTTACCCGTGCTTTGTTGGGGCCGCCGCCGCTTCTATGTTCCTGCCGCCGTAGCACAAACCTCGCTGGCAGGATCTGAATGCTTGCTTATTTTTTTGTTTTTGTTTTTCGATTGCCTTTCTTGTTTCCTCCTTGCTCTCTCTCTTTCTTTGTTCCCTCTTCTTTTTCTTTCCTTATTTTTTTTTTATTTGTCTTCCTCTGTCCTTCTTTTCCTCTCCCCATTCCTGCCCTCTCTCCTTCCTTCCTTCTCTCTCCCTTTTCCCTTCTCTCTCATTCCTCTCCCTTGCTCTTCTACACCCCTGCCTTCCCTTGTCTTCCTCCTTCCCTCTCCCTTTCCCTTCTCTCTCTCATTCCTCTCCCTTGCTCTCCTACACCCCTGCCTTCCCTTGTCTTCCTCCTTCCCTCTCCCTTTCCCTTCTCTCTCTCATTCCTCTCCCTTGCTCTCCTACACCCCTGCCTTCCCTTGTCTTCCTCCTTCTCTCTCCCTTTCCCTTCTCTCTCATTCCTTTCCCTTGCTCTCCTACACCCCTGCCTTCCCTTGTCTTCCTCCTTCCCTCTCCCTTTCCCTTCTCTCTCTCATTCCTCTCCCTTGCTCTCCTACACCCCTGCCTTCCCTTGTCTTCCTCCTTCTCTCTCCCTTTCCCTTCTCTCTCATTCCTTTCCCTTGCTCTCCTACACCCCTGCCTTCCCTTGTCTTCCTCCTTCTCTCTCCCTTTCCCTTCTCTCTCATTCCTTTCCCTTGCTCTCCTACACCCCTGCCTTCCCTTGTCTTCCTCCTTCTCTCTCCCTTTTCCTTTTCTCCCGTGACTTACCTTTCCCTCCCCTTTGCTCTCCTAATCTCCTGGTGTCCCTTTTTATCCGCTTTCTGTCTCCCTTTTCCTTTCTCTTATCCCTCACTTTCATTCCTTCCCATCCCCTCTGCGTCCTTCCCACCATTCTTCAGTTATCTATGTATTCGAATTATTCCATTTATTTATACCTCCTTCTTTATACCTTCTCCGTCATTCTTCCAGCATGTCTCCCTCCTAGCTCTTCTTTCTCCTTATATCTTTCCTCTCCATCCTCTTTCTTCTCCCAAATCCACTTCCTCACACTTCTACTCCCGCCTATTTATTTCCCATCCCTTCCACATGCTTTCCACCAGTTGCATCAAGGTGGTTCAGCATCCCTTCCACCAGTCCCAAGCATCTCTCTCAGTTCTTCCATCTCTTCGTTCCTCCACTCCCTACCCCTCCCCATCCTCTCCCTCCCTTCCCCTTCCCCAGTCCTTCCATCACCTCTCTCCTACCCAAGTCTTCATCTTAAACCTCCTTTCCCATCCCTTCCCTCCCCCTCCTCTCCCTTCCGCCCCCTCGCCGTTCCTTCCCCCATCCTTCCATCACCTCTCTCCTACCCAAGTCTTCATCTTATACCTCCTTTCCCCTTCCTTCCCTTCCCATCCTCTCCCTCCCTTCCCCTTCCCCAGTCCTTCCATCACCTCTCTCCTACCCAAGTCTTCATCTTATACCTCCTTTCCCCTTCCTTCCCTCCCCATCCTCTCCCCTCCGCCCCCTCGCCGTTCCTTCCCCCATTCTTCCATCATCTCTCCTACCAGCTCTTCCATCATACGAGTACCCCCCCCCCCCGTTCCCTTCCCCCCCAACCTTTCCACCCCCTCGCCGTTCCCTTCCCATGACGCGACCTTGCCCCCAGCTATCCCGCCCCCAGCCTCCCTCCGGCATCGCATTACGGCCACACAACAGCGACAGCAACAGAGGCTTGGCTAATAGCGTTGGGCCCTTCTCCTCCTTCTGTCCTTCTCATTCTTTCTTCTTTTTTTCCCCTCTCTCTTTCTTCCTTCTCTCTCCCCGGTTGCCTTCCCTTCTTCCCCTTCCTTCTCTCTTCCTTTCCCTCTTTTCCTTATTCCCTCTCCTTCCTCGCATACCCCGCCCAGACACCGGCTTGCGAAATACACAGTAACTGGGTGCAGATTTGCTCCCTTAAGGCAATAGTCTGGAGAAGGAGGAGGTAATGGAAGATGATGATGATGATGATGATGAGGAAGAGGAGGAGGAGGAGGAGCTCTTGTTTCCTTGTCACGGTTTGATGCAACATTCCTCTTCACTTACTTACTTATCAACCTACTTACCTACTTACCCACTTACCTATCAACCTACTTACCTACTTTCCCACTTACCTATCAACCTACTTACCTACTTTCCCACTTACCTATCAACCTACTTACCTACTTACCCACTTACCTATCAACCTACTTACCCACTTACCTATCAACCTACTTACCCACTTACCTATCAACCTACTTACCCACTTACCTATCAACCTACTTACCTACTTACCTATCAACCTACTTACCTACTTACCTATCAACCTACTTACCTACTTACCTATCAACCTACTTACCTACTTACCCACTTACCTATCAACCTACTTACCTACTTACTAACCTTCCTATCTGACTACTTTTCATCCATTGTAGTTTTTTTTCCTGTTCCTATTTCTTACTTCCATCTATCTGTTTCTTTTTTTTCTCTCTTCCTCTTTTTTTTTTTTTTTTTTTTTTTTGTTGTTGCTATCTCTCTCTCTCTCTCTCTCTCTCTCTCTCTCTCTCTCTCTCTCTCTCTCTCTCTCTCTCTCTCTCTCTCTCTCTCTCTCTCTCTCTCTCTCTCTCTCTCTCTCTCTCTCTCTCTCTCTCTCTCTCTCTCTCTCTCTCTCTCTCTCTCTCTCTCTCTCTCTCTCTTTGCGTAATGGCTATGTAATTGTCGATAGTAACCTTAATCTCCTTCTTTTCTTTCTTTCTTCTTTTTCTTCTCGCCGCTGTTGCTGTTGCCAGTTGTTCCTTAGCAAAGAGATAGAGGAGGAGGAGGAGGAGGAGGAGGAGGAAGGGAGAATGGGAAAAAGAAACGTGAGAAGGGAAGTATAAGAGGAGGAGGAGGAGATGGAAAAGGAAGGATGAAAGGAAAATTGAAGAGATGAAAGAAGAGATAGAATAGGGAATAGGCGGGAGGGTTTAGAAAAGGAAGGATGGGAAAAGAAGAGAAAAAAGATGAGAAACTAAAGAAAATGGAAAAAAGGGGAAAATGTGAAATAAGAAGTGAGGAGAGGGAGAAGAGATGGGGAGATGAAGAGAACCAGAAAGTAAAGTAGAATGGAAAAGGGAAGAATGGGGAATAGGGGAAATAGGAAAAAAGGAGGAGGGGAAGAAAAGAAATGGAGGGGAAACTAAAGATGAGGTGGAGAAAAGGGGAGAATAAGTAACGAAAAGTAAAGAAAAGGAGGAAGAGTGGGGAAGAAAAAGGGAGAGGGAAAAGAGATAGGGAGATGAAGAGAACCAGAAAGTAAAGTAGATCGGAAATTGAAGAATGGGGAATAGGGGAAATAGGAAAAAGGAGGAGGGGAAGAAAAGAAATGGAGGGGAAACTAAAGATGAGGTGGAAAAAAGGGGAGAATAAGTAACGAAAAGTAAAGATAGGGGGAAGAGGGGAGAAGAAAAAGGGAAGATTGAAAACTGGAGATGATGAAGAAAAAAGTTAGTACGAGAAGGAGAGGAAATAAATGGAAGGAAGGGAAAAGGGAGGGAGCCAGGCAGACCACTACCCCCTTCACCTCCCTTCTCCCCCCTCCCCCCTTCTCCCTCCCCTCCCCCCCTTCACCTTCACCTGCCCATCCTTCACCTTTGTATACATCAGGTGACCTAAACACGCATACTCGGCATACCAGTCTGATACGTGATGGGGCAAATGCATCCCCCCCACCCCCCCTTCTTCCCTCTCCTTCTTCCCCTCCTCTTCCCTCCTCTTCCCCCTTCTCCAACTGTCTCTCTTTCCCTCCCCTTTTTTTCTCTATCTCCTCTTGCTTCCTTCTCCTCGCTCCTCTTTCCTTCTTCTCTTCTCTCTTCGTTCTCCTCTTCCAGTCCTTGTCATTCCTCCTTCCTCCCCTTTCCTCCTCCTCCTCCTTCTTCTCTCTCTTATATCAGTCCTCCTCCTCCTCCTCCTCCTCCTCCTCCCTTCCGCCGTGGCATTTTCACTTTTCGCGGACACAGAACAAAACTACTACAATTTTGCAATGACGAAACGGAGTCGAGTTTTTATCTTTCTTTTTTTTTCTTTTTCTCTTCGTCGACAACACTTCCGTCTGAGCCTCAACGCCGCGCTGGGATGATGGTGGTGGTAGTGGTGGTGGTGGTGGGGGTGGGAGTGGTTATTAAGTAAGGACAAAGATACCGTATTAGTTTTCCATTGTTTCCTTTTTTTGTATGTTTTAAGTTAGCAAGTTACGGAAGTTAGTGTAGTAGTAGTAGTAGTAGTAGTAGTAGTAGTAGTCGTAGTAGAAGGAGGAAGAAGAGGAGGAGGATAGAAGACATTACTTATTAGGATTAAACAAATTTTGATGGTGATGATGATGATGATGAAATGAAGAAGTAGAAAGAAGAGGAAAAAGAGAACGAGAAGGAAGAGGGGGAAGGAATGTGTTTAGATTCGATAACATAAATAATGATGGTGATGGATGATGATAATGATGACTGGGTGGTGATTAAGTAAGCGATATGATCTTTACCAACCCATTATCATTCTCTCTCTCTCTCTCTCTCTCTCTCTCTCTCTCTCTCTCTCTCTCTCTCTCTCTCTCTCTCTCTCTCTCTCTCTCTCTCTCTCTCTCTCTCTCTCTCTCTCTCTCTCTCTCTCTCTCTCTCTCTCTCTCTCTCTCTCTCTCAACAAACAAACACACACAAAAAAAAAACACATCCGTTCCATCTTGTCTGGCCAATTTGGTAACACAAGATCGTAGGTAAGATTAAAGGTTGTTCTGTTATTTACAAGAGTTATGCGGTGGGAGAGAGAGAGAGAGAGAGAGACTAATTGTGTTGTGTGTGGTTGATCTTGAGGCTTAGGATAGAGCAGCTGTTTCTTATTCATTGTTCTGTTATAAATGTTCTCTATATAGTAGCTTTTGAAATGTTTTATATAGATGAATTTTTTGTGTCTGTATTTCTCTATGTTTTTTTAATACGAATCTCTTCTATTCTATTCTCACTTTTCTTCTCTTGCCTTCTCCTCTTCCTTTAAACTTTCCGTATCATTGTTTTTCTCTCTCCTCCCTCCCTTCGCCTTTTTCTTATATAGTTCCATTCTTTTTTTTTATTTCCCGTGCCTATCTTCTCATTTCATTCCATTCTTGTCTTTCCTCATTCTCCTTCTACCTCCATCATCTTCCCACTCCCCATCTTTTGCATATTTTCTCTCCTCCTTATTTCCATTGTCTGTCTTCTGGTTTAATTCTCCTCTGTCTCTCTTTCTCTCCTTGTACACTTGTCATTTCTTCCTCGCCTCCTTCTTCCCTGCTCCCTCTCTTCCCCACATACCACCCCTACCTTTGTTACCTTCATTCTTTCTCCCTTGTCTTCCTCTTCATCCTCCCTCCCCATCTTACCTCCCCCATAGTAATTCCTCTCCCTTTTCCCCTTCTCCTTCCTCCTTGTTACCCACTTCCCCCCTCCTTCTCCCCATCCTTCCTTCCTTCTCTTCCTCTCCTTCTTCCTTCTTGTTACTCCTTTCCCCCCTCCCCATTCCCCTCCTTCCTTCCCCCTAGGCGTGATATCAGCGGAAGTGTGTCATTAGTAGTCGCATTGATACCTCTGTGTCCCCCTGGCCAGTAATTACAGGTAAGTGTGGTCACGGTGCGCGCAGGTGTTAATGACTCGCAGGAGGAGGTGGTGGTGGTGGTGGTGGTGGTGACGGTGGTGGAATTGGAAGGTTAGAGAGATTGGGCTGGGTGTATATATGGTGGAGGTGGTCATGGTTGTGGAGATGATCGGCAGTGGCAAGGGCAAGGAAGAGAGGGAAAGTAAAAAGGGAGAATGGAGTAAGAAGGAAGGAAGGAGGAACGAAGGAGATGAAACCTTAAAGAACATGGAATAAGATGGAGGTAGAAGGAGAAAGAGGAAAGACAGGAAAGGAATGAAATGAGAAGATAGGCACCGGTAATAAAAAGGGGAGGGAGCTGTATAAGAATAAAGATGAGGGGAGGAAAGAGGGGAGAAAAATAAGCATGGAAGAAAGCAGAAAAAAAGGAGTATAGCAGTCGGAGCGAAGGGAGGGAAGGGGAAGAGGAAAATTATATATAGAGAAACTAGGAAGGAAAAAGGGGATAGGAGTCAGTAAGTCTAGTTGGACAGAAGGAAAGAGGAGAAATTAATGAGAAAGTACGATACACAAATTTGAAGAAGGAAAGAAAAAAATATACAATGCAAAGACAAGGAAATGGAACAGGAGAAAGAGGAAAGACAGATGGGAAAGGACTGAACACAAACTTGAATAGAAAACCAAAGGAAAAGTAAGGAAATAGCTCGCAGGTGAGTTCCAGCAGGTAGGAAGATAGCAGGCAAATCAATAAGTAGCAGTTAAGGTTGCAGCAGGTGAACGAGTAAGTAGCAGCAGGTAGTATGATAACAGGTAAATCAGTAGGTAGCAGTTAGGTGAGTAGCAGTTAAATTCGTAAGTAGCAGTTGTCTAGTAGCAGCAGGTAGGAGAGTGGCAGGTGGAAATCAGCAGTAAACAACGGTGATTTATGCTTTAAGATCTCAAGACGATGAAGGAAGCAAGATTTCACACGCACGAAGACGCAGCGAACCGAAGAAAATACCACATCTATATAAGGGAGGAGCAGGAGGAGGAGGAGGAGGATAGGTAGGAGGAGGAAGAGGAATGAGAAGGAGGAGGGGGGGGGGGGGGCGATGCGTTCTTTAGGAAATAGACAAAAAAAAATGTTAATGGTTAATTTTGGAATGACCTTGTCGCTGTGAGTTATGGCATGTAAGGTTTTAAAAGTGTTTTGTGATGAAGGGATGATGACTCTCTCTCTCTCTCTCTCTCTCTCTCTCTCTCTCTCTCTCTCTCTCTCTCTCTCTCTCTCTCTCTCTCTCTCTCTCTCTCTCTCTCTCTCTCTCTCTCTCGCTCTCTCTCTCTCTTCTCTTTTTCCTTTTCTCTTCTTCTTTCTTTCTCTCTTCTTTTTCTCTTCTCTCTTTCTCTTCTTTCTCTCTCTCTCTCTCTCTCTCTCTCTATCTCTCTCTCTCTCTCTCTCTCTCTCTCTCTCTCTCTCTCTCTCTCTCTCTCTCTCTCTCTCTCTCCCTCTCTCTCATTACAGTGATAGTAACAGTAGCAGAAGAACAAAAAAGGAAAGTAGTAGTATTAATTATAACAAGAAAGAAGAAGAAGGAGGAGGAGGAGGAGGAGGAGGAGGAGGAGGAGGAGGAGGAGGAGGAGGAGAAGAAAAAACAAAGTGATGAATATGGCTAAAAGGAAAAAGAACAAGAACAAGGACAAGAACAAGAAAATGATTACAAGAAGCTTTTTTTTCATTAATTTTTTTTACCCTTGAGATGCTTCCTTCACTGTAAGGAAAGAAGGACAAAGGAAAAGTATCAACAACTCCTTCAATATTCATACACAACATTTTTCATCCGTCGAGCACAAGCAACGAAACGAAACAATACTACGGTCCATAAAACACGCCACCACACCAATATATATTTTTTTAAGTCGCTCATAATCAGCCCTCCCTTAAGCGGCCGCGGGTGTGATGTATCTTCGCGGGGTAGAACGCAAGATAAGAAGCCGTCAAGAGAGATGATGGTGATGGTGATGAAGAAGATGATCCAGCCTCTTCAAGCGATTAATATGTCAGTCAGAAAGGATGATGAGGATGATAAATGTTATGGGCTATGAGAGGATGAGGATGACGAACACACACACACACACACACACACACACACACACACACACACACACACACACACGCACTAATAGTTTGGATGTTTAAGTGAGATAGAAATTGACTGCACCGAAGAGAGAGAGAGAGAGAGAGAGAGAGAGAGAGAGAGAGAATTATATTTCCAGATGAGGCAAGTGTCGAATTTCAGGATTCATGGGAGTGAGAAGGAAGAGGTGTGATGGGAAGGTAGGAACGGGAGAGGGAGAAAAGGAGGAGGAAGAGAGGAAGAGGAAAGGGAAGAAGAAGGGAAATTGTCGCCAAGGGAAAGGTCTTCAACCCACCCTTCTGTGGGGAGAAGGAGGAGGATGAGGAGAAGAATTACTGGCTGGGGAGAAGGGAGGAAAGAAGGAAGGAAGGAAGGAGAATAAAAGAAGGATATGGAAAAAGAGGAAAGTATCAGTTGTAGTTATTTGATTTAATGTTTGTAGTAGCAGTTGTAACGGCAGCAGTAGTAGTAGTAGTAGTAGTAGTAGTAGGAGGAGGAGGAGGAGGAGGGGGAGTGGAAGTGAAAGTATAAATAAAAGAACGAAAAGCAAGAAATTTTTAAATAGAATAAAAATACAGTAGTTAGGGATTTTTTTTTCAGTTTTTGCCTAATAATGTTCGGTTGATTTACCACCACCACCACTACCTCCTCCTCCTCCTCCTCCTCCTCCTCCTCCTCCTCGTCATGGAAAACAATAATAACAAGAGCACCCTAAAAAGAAAGTCGCCGGCCTTCAGTCATCCCGGAAAAGCCTGGCGAAGGTTTTAAGAGGCGGCGGCGGGAGGGAGGGAAGTTAAGTAAGGGAGTGAATAGTCCCTTGGAAAACATGGCTCATTACTTATTCTTCCGTTGAAATTTCCTCTTGATTATACCACGCATTATATCTCTCTTGGAAAACACGGCTCACTACTTACGTCTCCGTTGAAATCTCCTCTTGATTATACCACGCATTATATCTCTCTTGGAAAACACGGCTCACTACTTACGTCTCCGTTGAAATCTCCTCCTGATTATACCACGCATTATATCTCTCTTGGAAAACACGGCTCACTACTTATGTCTCCGTTGAAATTTCCTCCTGATTATTATAACAAGCAAATTCATCACGCTTGGAATACTCTGCTCACTACTTATTCCTCCGTTGAAATTTCCTCCTGATTGTACCATGCATTTTATCAGTCTTGAAATGCACTGTCTCACTACTCATGTGTCTGTTGAAATCTCCCTGTGATTATAATAAGTATTTTATCACTATTGGGAAACACGGCTCACTACTTATGTCTCTGTTGAAATCTCCCTGTGATTATAATTAGTATTTTATCACTATTGGAAAACACGGCTCACTACTTATGACAGCGTTGAAATTTCCTTTTGATTTTACCACTCATTTTTACACTAATTAGAGGGTATTAAAATTAAGAAGAAAAAGACACAGATATATACTGCCTCTCCTTCCCTTCCTCTCCTTCCTTTCTCCTCTTTCGCTCTCTCATCCACACTTCCTTCTTCTTCTCTCACCCTCCTCTTCCAACCCGTGAGAGAGAATGTGAAAAAGCTCCCACACCCTTGCCCTCATCCTTCCTCTCTCTCTCTCTCTCTCTCTCACTTCCTATCCTTCTTCCTTCCTTCCTCTCCTTCTTCCTCTTTCCTTCGCTCCTCCTATTTAATTTCTTTCCTTCATATAGTAACCTTTTTCTCTTTTTGTCTTTTCTTTCCTTTCTTTCTTTTCTTCCTTTCTCTCCCATCCCTTTTCTTACCTTTCTTTTACTGCTTCCCTTATTCCTTTCCTTTCCCTTTCCTATCCTTCCCTTCCTTTCCGTTCCTTCTTTCTTTCACCTTCTCCCGTCCCTTCCCTTCCCATTTCCTTCTTTTTCCTTCTCATCCTTCCCCTTCTTCCCTCTTTCCTTCCTTCCTTCCTTCCTTCCTCATATAATATTTTTTTGCGTCTTTCCTTCTTGTTCGTCCCCTCCCTCAGACAACAGAACGAGGCGTATCAGGTTATAAGACTCCCACAATTATATTTATTTCGTGTCCTTGTGGCTTTCAATGCTGTTTGTTGAGTTCACTGTCCTGGGTTCAAGGCGACATAACTATACCTCAAGCTCCTCCTCCTCCTCCTCCTTATCGTCATCATCCTGTATCCTTCCCATTGCAGAACTCTCTAAAACTTTTCCATGTGTTTCTTTCTCTTATTTTCTCAGTTCCTCATTTTGGTTGCTCCCACTTCGCACCCCATATTCATCCCTCCCTCCCTTTCTCCCTTCCTTCCTTCCTTCTTTTCTCTCTCTGTATTCCTCTCGTTATGTCATTCAACCTTCCTTTTGTCTTTTCATCCTTTTCTTCCCTCCCTTTTTCCATGCATCCCAACTTTTTCCTTGCTTTTAAGTCCTTCATCTCCCATTACTCATTCGTCTTCTTCTATTTCTTCTTTCTTCTTTCTTTTCTTTTTTTCTTCTTCCTTCTTCCCCCCTTCCATTCTCCCACTCTCTTCGCAATACCCTCACTCTGTCCCTCCCTCCTAAGTGTTCCCCGTCCCCAGTAACCTTGCTTGAGGCACGCCCAGGCATCGTCAGGTAGCCTTAGTGTGTATGCCTTCACACTTCATGCCTTTGTAAACACACCATAACAGTAGCATGAGAAGAAGAAGGAGGACAAGCAGAAAAAGAAGAAGATGGAGAAAGATATCAGTATGCCCTTCAATGTATATTTTCTCATTTTGTCTTTGAGTTACATAGTTTTTTATTGTTCTTAATGTTGGTATTGTTATTATTCCTATTTTTTAAGGTAGATGTGGTGATAGACGTGAATGTGTTTAGAAAGACATCCAAACGAGTGTTGCAATAGTCTGTGTGTGTGTGTGTGTGTGTGTGTGTGTGTGTGTGTGTGTGTGTGTGCTCGGTCTCATGGGTAAGGTGTATTTGCACTTAATATAAAGAAGCACTCGAGGATGAATAGGTCAAGGGGAGTGTGGCCATTCTTATCGTGTGTGTGTGTGTGTGTGTGTGTGTGTGTGTGTGTGTGTGTGTGTGTGTGTGTGTGTGTGTGGCCCAAGGGAAGAAGATGGGCCTCCACACACTGCTTGACGAAACGGTAAAGTGAAAGGAACATTTTTGCCGCCGCGGTATTGACACCTTAAACATATGCAAAGCGAGTGTTGGGAGAGACGCAGATTGTAGCGGGAGCCCTCGAGCTGCACTCCTCTGCGCATGGTGATTAGAGGATAGTTTTGAGTCTAGTAATTTTATTTTGCCTTTTCGTCTATTTGTTGAGGGTCGTTTATTTGTTTTGATTGTTGATTTGTTTTAGCATTTATTTGATTTATATTCGTGTTAGTATGGATGGCGTCTGAATGATTGCTTTTCCGTGTTCTTTATGTAGAATGTACGTTGAAGTTAGTCCATTTGATTGTTGTTATTATATTATTATTATTATTATTATTTCGATGTTGCAGTTTCTTTATATTTATTATTGATTAGTACTCTGCTTCATAATTAATTCATTTGTTCATTTCTTTATTAAAGCGGCCACTGAGTTAAGGCCGGAAAAAAAGAGAAATTGGTTAAGTAATCACATTCTTACTTTTTTGACATTTACCTCGCGATTACTTATCTTTTTAATTAACCAACTTGTCTTGAGTGCAGCGAGCGAAGGCGAGCGCCCAGGAGAGAGAAGGAAAATTCAGCTTTTTAATTCAAACTTCTTTTAATTATTCTTTGCCATTATTGTTATGTTACCGATATTATGAAGAGAAGAAAATCAGTTCTTTGAATCAAACTTCTTTTTAACTCTTCTTTATCATTATTCCATTGTCACCGAGATTACAAAAGCGACAATACGAGAAAATTACTTGGTTAATGGATAAGGTTTAATAATTGGACAACATATTTTGGTTCTTCAACAATACAATCAAGCCGTATTGTTAGTCCTGCTTTCTTGTTCTGTAAATTAGTTGGTTCTCGGATCGATTTTTATTGTCGGGAATATGAAGCTGACAGTAGGAAACTAGGTGGTTATTTGATAAGCATCGACAATCAGACGTAAATCAACAATTAGTATTAGCATTTGAATTATCTTTATAGTTAATTTTATTTTTTGAACCGTACGTTAATTGGGTCTTTGGGGTCGATTTTAGTGGCGGAAATATGAAGTTGACAATACAAGGATATGCTTTCGTTCCGTGTTAGAATTTTTATGTGTATTTAGACCACATTGTTACTCTTGTCATCCCCATTATAGTCTTCCAAATATGTCGAGGCCGGTCTGGCGTAGACTCCCGCGGGTCCTTTCCTCCCCTCTGCTTTGCCACACAGTCCCGACACCTATCTCTTCCTCTCATATGTAAGGTACAGGTAACATATGGGAGGAAAAAATAGGTGTTGGGACTGTGTGGCAGAGCAGAGGGGAGGAAAGGACCTGCGGGAGTCAACGCCAAAACAGACTCGACAATTTGTATCTGTCTATACCTGGTTCCCATCTGTCTCTGTTGGCCTATAAGCTTGGCTGTTTATATAAATTTTTTTAAGAACAAAGACAACAGTTCAAGGGCAAAAAAAAAATGGAAAAAAAATAACGCTAATCACAGCTCTGTTAAAAGAAGTATAGAGGAGTTTGTTTTCCTACGTTTGTTTGACTGTCTGTTTGTCCGTCTATTATATGTCTGTTTATTTGGTTCCTCTCTTTCTGTGTTGGTCTGTATGTTTGGCTGTTTATATGTCGCTTTGTCTGTCTGGTTAACTGGATATCTGTCTGTGTGTTTTTCTTGCAGTATAGGAAGCAGCTCAAGGGCAAAAAAAAAAAAAATAATAATGAGAAAAAAAGTTTAGAAAAATGGCCAAAAGAGAGGTCGGTATCGGGAGGAGAGTTTTTTCGATACTTTCCTCTTTGTTACTTTTAAATTGGGTACGTCTGGGTTCGATTCCCGCGAGTGTGATGGAGATGAGCGAGGAGGATGACAGCTTTTTAAAGGGTAATTTGCCTACCGACCTTTAGTGGCTACCTTTTTATGTTTCGCTCGCTCTCTTTGTCTCTCTCTCCCCCATCCCCCACCCCACCCCTCTCTCTCTCTCTCTCTCTCTCTCTCTCTCTCTCTCTCTCTCTCTCTCTCTCTCTCTCTCTCTCTCTCTCTCTCTCTCTCTCTCCTTTTTTTTTCTTTGTTTCCTTCTTTACTAGTTTTATTTCCCTTTCTCTTTGTACTTTTTATTTTTTTGTCATTATTTTTGTCTTTTTTTTCTTTATTTGCTTTTTTATTATTTCCCTTCTTTACTTTTTTTTTCTTCTATATTTTATTTCAATTTTCTCCTTTTTATTTATTTCGTTTCTTTATTATTTTTCCTCGGCTTTTTTTCTTTGTTCTCTTTATCTTTTATTTCTTAACATCTTTAGAATTCACTCGCTCGCTCTTTATCTCCTTATTTATCTTATTGTTTTGTAATCTTTCTTTCATTCTGTATATATTTTCAACGCTCCCTTTTCCCATTATTTTACTTTACCATCTATGTCTTCCCCCTCCCTTCCACTCCCCTTCCACCGGTTATAAATACCCTCAACGCCTCGTACTCGTCATCGCCGTCATCGTTGCTTCCGAGGCCGTAATGAAGACGAATCCGGGATCACTTTTTAGCGGGGTTGGTGATCGCGTTCTTTGGGCGTTCAATCGAAGGTCTTGTAGTAACCTTTGCCGTGTGTTTTTTACCGTGCCGTGACGAGGCCTTTAATCTTCTTTGTGTTCCTCTGCCTCTTCATCATCACCTCTGTTCTTTGTGTGTGTGTGTGTGTGTGTGTGTGTCTGTGTTTTTTTCTGGTTGTCTTTTGTGTGTTCCTTTATGGTACTTCTGTTTGTCTGTTCATCTGTTTTGTGTCTTCTTTCTTTCAATCTTATTAATTTCCTCTTTTCTCTCTTTTTACTTACGTTTCTTTCCTTCATTCTTCCTATTGTCTCGTTTTTTTCTTTCTGTTTCTTTCCCTCGTAATTTTTTTGTCTATCTATTTTTCTCTGTGTGTTTATTATGTCTGTGTTGTAATAAAGCATTAAATGTGCGAAGATATTGGCGAAGAGCGGGCCTTCACCTCCTTTTCGTCAAGAGAGAAAATTATTTCATTTCTTTCCCGCTCGCCGCTTCGCGCGCTGCATCAAAGACACTCCTCGTCACTGATAATACCGTTTGGTCCACGAAGCCTTGTTTCCTCGCGGGAAAGGGGAAGAGATAGCTTGAGAATCCCGCCATTAGTCTCTTCCCTATTCCTTAATTTTTTTTTTTTTTTTTGACAGTTCAAAAGAATCCCTCCTCTTGAAAGAGTTTAAGTCGTAGGCAGGAGGAAATACAGATGAAGGAAGATTGTTCCAGAGCTTACCAGCGGTAATATTCGATCCTTCTACTAACTCTCCTTGCTCCCCTTCCTCTTCTGCAAGACTCCCTTTCTTTACCCTCCTCCCTCGGAATTAAAAAGATTTCTTCTACACATAATCTTACCTCTATTTCTCATTCTTATTCGTCACTGGGTTATCACGTACCCTATTCCATGAGACTCGATCCCTGTACTAACTCTCCCTCTTTACTCTTCTTCCTTGGGGTTACAAAACAGGCATGATGTCACCTTCCAAGTCAATTTTCTGTTTTTCATCTTCATTTGGATATCAAGTGCTTTTGTCTCCTCCCTACACCATGATACTCAATACCTGTACTAACTCTCCCTCTTTGCATTCCCTCCTCGGGGTCACAAGGCACTGTCAGGGCGCTTTATTAGCTGGGAGACTCACACACTCGAACACGTATAAGGGGGACGTGTTTGCGCATGTATAATTAATCAGGGACGGGAGGGATGGAGAGGGAGTTTGGGTGAACGAGGCACTGAGGTCAGGGTGAGTCAGGTTGGGTGAGGGAGAGCATGCTTAAGAAAGGGACGAATGGGATAGGATAAGGAGGAAGGTTAGTGGAGATTTAAAAGTTAATGAAGGATGAAGAATTCTAATAAGGGTGGTATTAATAAGGTTCTGGTGTAAAGGGAGAAGATGAGAGGAGGTTTAAATGTTTATAATGAGTGAAGTATAAAGGGATATGATGCGAAGGAGGATTAGTGGTGGAGGTTTAAAAGTTTATGAAAGATGAAGAACGTTAAGGAGTAATTAGTAAGGGGGTGAAGAGCATATAGGATGAAAGAGATAATAAATAAGAAATACAGAGAGAGATACAGAGATACAGAAAGAGCCTAAATAGTGTTAGAGATAAGAGAGATAAATAAAAAAAGAGGCAAAAATAAACGAGAGAAAGAAGGAAACCAAATATAAAAGATAAAATTATGGATAAAATATAGAGAAATGAATAAATAAAAGAGAAACGGATAAATCAAAGAAATGCAAAAAAAAAAATAGAAGAATAAAATGGATAAAATATAGTTAGCAGAGGAGGTCCCGTGATGTGTGTGTGTGTGTGTGTGTGTGTGTGTGTGTGTGTGTGTGTGTGTGTGTGTGTGTGTTTCCCCTCTCCAAGGTCACTCACCCACCAGACTCTTGAGTGAGTGAGAGTGACTTGATAAATTTTGGTGGTGGTGGTGATGGTGGTGGTGGCGTCTGGTTGAAAAATTGTGGACCTTCATTTTCTTTTCCTATTCTTGTTTTTCATTTTATTTAATCCAATTCTTTTTATTTTGCTTTCATTTTCTTTTCTCCTCCCTTTTTTCATTTTATTTATTCCATTTTTATTTATGTTTGTTTATTTATTTTTGTACATTATAGAATTTGTATCTTATTTTTCTTTTTATTGTTTTTCTGTTTTTACTTTGTTTGTTTTCTTGACTCACTTCACCTCACCTTGTTTTACCTGTTTTATTTTTATTATCCATTGACCCTTTTTTTTGTGTGTGTGTATTTATGCTTCTCTTTATTCTTAGCGGTTCATGGTTTCCAAGTTTCGTGTGGTTTTTTTTTTTTTTTAATATAACATTTGTATTGTTTGCTTGTATGTATTTTTAGTTGTTTTTGGATATCATTTATGTATTTTTTTCGTTTGTTTTTAGAGATATTTTGTATTGTTTGTTATTGTCCCCCTACCCCCCCCCCCTGCAACCTCCTCTAATTAAGAATATATGTTTTTTTTCTGTTTTCCTCTTTGTTCTGTTCTTCTACTCGTATTTTCCTCGTTATTTTGTTCTTCTACCCGTATTTTTCCTCTATTTTGTTCTGCTACCCGTTGTCTTTCTCTTCATTCTCGCTCCTATGCACTTCCCTCTCCTCTCCTCTCTTCTCTCCTCTTTCTTCCCCCTCCTTTACCTTCCTCAACCGTCTTTCTCTTCATCCTCACTACCCTCCCCTCTCCTCTCCTATCCTATCCTCTCTACTTCCAATCTCATCCCTTCCTTCCTCTTCCCAACTTTCCCTCCCACCTTTCACTCTCATTCTCTCCTTTCACATATGTATACAGCGTTGACTTAATCCGCAGTCTGCATTGGCTCCGGTATCCTCCATCCTTGGGCGGGCTATGTGTGGTGAGGCAGATGGGGCGTCAGGCAGCTGGGGCGAGACCGAATTTAAAGGCTCTCCCAGTAGTTCCTCTTCGGCGCATCTCAGCAGCCAGTGGCCCATGCGAGGAGGCGATCGATCAGTCTTTCTTTGATGTCCTTCTTTTGCCCTTGGAGTCTTGGGATCGTCTGGTGATGCTATGCTTGGGTTTGATGGCCTTTGTTCGTGTTGGTGTTGGTATGGGTGGTGGTGGTGGTGGTGGTGTTGGTGTTGGTTGAGGAAGAGTGTGGGTGATGGTATAGAGAGTAATATAAGAGGAAAGCGGCTAAATAGGACAGAAAAGGAGAAATAGAAAAGAAAAATATGAAAGAGAAAGAAAGATAAAGAAAGATAAGAAGAGATCGTGAAATAAAGATAAAGAAACCTAGAAATAGATAGATTGATAGATAGAGTATTTTTTTCTGTATTGTGTTGATAAAGATTATAAGTGGTACAGGGAGGCAAGATTTATTTTACATGTATAACTATTAACACACACACACACACTCTCTCTCTCTCTCTCTCTCTCTCTCTCTCTCTCTCTCTCTCTCTCTCTCTCTCTCTCTCTCTCTCTCTCTCTCTCTCTCTCTCTCTCTCTCTCTCTCTCTCTCTCTCTCCCACACTCACACATTTAAACGCTTCATTGTTTGTTTGTTTTTGTTGTTTGTTTTATTGCCCTTAGGAACCGACTGTCTGCTGTTTCGTCTTGTTTTATGTTTCCTCTGTTTGTCTGTTTCCTTTGTTTTATTGGAAAGTGTTTATTCGTGTTTTTTTTCTCCCTCTTCCTCTGTTTCATTACCGAGGATAGATTTTGGGGGGATATTTTCCATCTGTTTTCTTCTCTTCCCTTTTCTTTCCATTCCTTCCTTTCCTTTTTTCCTTTCTTTTTTTCCCTTTTCTTTTCTTTCATATTCTCTTTTCTCTTGGTATCTCTTGTTGGGCATGTCTCGTGTGTGTGTGTGTGTGTGTGTGTGTGTTTACGCCATAAGGACACTGATCAAGGATATTGTGTGTTCGTATAAGAGAAAGAAAAATGGGTGAGAGAGTGGAGATGCTGGTTGATAACTTATGCATTAGGAAATTGGATTATTAATGAGTTGATGCACACTGTCATTATCCTATTTGCTTTCTTTTTCCTTTCGTTTTGTTTTGTTTTTCATTTTTGTCTTGTGTAATAGTTTGTTGGTTATATCACGTTTTGTTTATTTTCCCGGTTTGTTTGTTTTTTGTTTTATGATGTTTTTTTTATCATTTACATTGTTTGACATGAAGTGAACGAGCCTTTGTTGGTTAAATGACGCTTTCTGTTCTCTTTTTTTTCTTTTTTCTTTTTGTTATTGTGTTGAAAGTTTCCTCTGTTGTGTTATTTTCCATTTTTCTCGTTTTTTCTTATTTTTTTTTTCTTCCTTTATTTTTTGTGCTCATGAAGCTTGTAATTCAGCTCATAAGAATAAACGAGTCTTACATGAATAGCTACGTTTTCTTTCAATCTGTTTATTTTTATTATTTTTCGCTCATTAGTTTTAGGCAGTCTTTGTTCTGTTCATTTAAGGTTACAGGATTTTTTTTTATTTAAGTTAACCGGAATTGTAAGATATATTTTCCTTCTTGCAGTTCCTTCTTTTTCCCTGCCATGAATGTTTTGAAGTGCTTCGTGCAAAGTGACCATTCTGTTTCTTTCTCGCATTCTTCTTTTCTCTTTGTCTGTCATTCTTCTTTTGTTACGTCTTTCTCTCCTTCTTTCTTTCTCTCTCCATTGTTTCCTTCTCTGATTTGTTTCATTAAGACAGTTTCATGTAATATATAATTGTTCTTTGTTGCTACCTCATGTACACTGTCGCTTGGCCGCCCTGTTTCCCTCCCTCCTTTCCTGCCTCTCTCCCTCTACCCTCTTATTTTTTCTCTCCCTCTGTCTCTCTATACTTTACCTTTATTTTACTTTCTCCGTTTTTCATAGTTTTCTTCACATATTCTTAATCTTGTATCTGTCGCTCTCCCTTATCTCCTTTTTCCCCCCATTTCTCTTTTCGCCTCT
The DNA here is from genome assembly GCF_024679095.1 of Eriocheir sinensis. Taxonomy (NCBI): domain Eukaryota; kingdom Metazoa; phylum Arthropoda; class Malacostraca; order Decapoda; family Varunidae; genus Eriocheir; species Eriocheir sinensis. The sequence goes on along the minus strand of NC_066554.1, from coordinate 938,644 downwards.
ACTTTTCTTCCTTCGTTATTTTCTTTTGTTCTTCTTCTTCTTCCTTCTTCGTCTGCTCAGGGATAAAATTATTAACTCACTCACTCTCCGCTCAGACGCACTCCGTACCCATTTCAACACCGACACCTTGATTACATGGAGTACCTGTGTGACTGTTGTACCCAAATTATCCTTCTTTCCCTAATTGCCGTTCTCCTCTCCTCCAGGTATGTTGCGCATGAACCTGAGGATAGGGCGGCCAGGCGAACAGGTGGTTGAGGTAAGAGAGAAGGAAAGGAGAGTAAGGGAGATTTAGAGAGGTGAAGAGGTGACTTAGGTGAGGAAGAAGAAAGAGAATGAGGGGGAAAAGAAGAGAGGGAGTGAGAAAGGGGACGAAGGAAAAGTTGAATATGATAAACTAGAATATGTAGCGTATGAAAGAGGATAAGGACACGTAAACAAGGGAGGAAGAAGAGAGGGAAGGAGCGAGACACACACTGAAAGAGGAGTAAGGAAAGGAAAGGAAGGGAATAAGGGAGAGAAAAACAAGTTAAGGAAAGACAAGAAAAAGTTTGGAAGGCTCAAGAAAGGAAGATAAGGTAAAAATATAGCGAAGGAGGAAGGGGCGAAGGTTAGGAAGGAGGGAAAGAGAGAGGGAGAGGAGGGTGGCACATAAAGAAGGTAGGGAAAGACTAGGAAAGGAGAAGTGAGAACATGGGATAAAGGGAAGGAAGGACATAGGGAAAGAAAAAAGGAAGAAAGGAGAGAAATACATAAAACGTTAAGGAAAGATAAGAAAAGAGTGACGAAATTATAAGAAGTGAAGATACGGTATAGAGGAAGGGTAGAAAAAAGGAGAGGGTGGGATACAAGAAGCAGGCTGGGAAAGGTAAAAAAATAATAGGACGAATATGACAGGTTAATGAGGCCCTGTACAGGTGATCACGAAGGTTTAGGAGACTCGTGGGAAAAATCTATGACGATGTATGTTCCTTACTTCTCTCCCTCTACTCTACCTCCCTCTCCTTCCTCCTCTTTTATCACCTCCCCTCCTTACCTTTCCTTCCCTTCCTATACCCTTCACACCCTTCCCATTTGCCTTTCCTCCTCTACTCTGCCTTTCCTTTCCCCTCCGTTCCTTACTCTACCTCCCTCTCCTTTCTCCTCTTCTATCACCTCCCCTCCTTCCCTAATCCCTTCCCTTTCCTTGCCCTCCCTTCCCATACCCTTCTCACCCTTCCCATTTGCCTTTCTTCCTCTACCCTGCCTTTCATTTCCCCTCCGTTCTTTACTTTTCTCCCTCTACCTCCCTCTCCTTCCCCCTTCCTATTCCCTCCTCTTCTTCTTCCCTCCCTTTCTATCACCCTCTCCTCCCCTACCTCTTCCCTACCCTACCCCTTCCCTCCTTTACCTCGCCTTACCCTACCTCTCCCTTTCCCCTGCCCTCCCTTCCATACCCCACCCCTCCCTCCCTCACCCCATCGGCCCCTTAACCACCTGCCTCCCTTTCTTCTCGCCCTTCCCTTGTTCACTGTCGGGCTTCCCACTGGGGGATGATTTTTCTCCCTCCTGCGCGGCTTCGGAGGGCGAGGCGTGTAGGTCGACCTTGAGCCACTTCCTGGACACCCGATAGCACCCTGAGAGCACCCCAAAGAGACCCAGATGATTTTTTGGTGTGTGTGTGTGTGTGTGTGTGTGTGTGTGTGTGTGTGTGTGTGTGTGTGTGTGTGTGTGTCCCAACCTCGAACATGATGCCGGGTTGATTGGAAGCTGGTCTCGCAAAGTTATCTTCTTATCTCTTTTTTCCACATTAACCTGTTTCACTAGATCAGTTCCCTTTCCCTTTGTAAACACTCAAGAGGTAATACAAGAGAACGCTTCTTAGATCTCTTTCCTTTCCTTACCCTTCCCTTCTTTGTCGTATCATCCCTTGTTTGTCTCCCCTGTTACATACGAGTATCTAAACATGTTCACTAAATCAATTCCCTTTCCCTTTGTAAACACTCAAGAGGTAATACAAGAGAACGCTTCCCAGGTCTCTTTCCTTTCCTTACCCTTCCCTTCTTTGTCCTCTCTCCCCTTGTCTGTCTTCCCTGTTACATACGAGTATCTAAACATGTTCACTAGATCAATTCCCTTTCCCTTTGTAAACACTCAAGAGGTAATACAAGAGAACGCTTCCTAGATCTCTTTCCTTTCCTTACCCTTCCCTTCTTTGTCCTCTCTCCCCTTGTCTGTCTTCCCTGTTACATACGAGTATCTAAACATGTTCACTAGATCAGTTCCCTTTCCCTTTGTAAACACTCAAGAGGTAATACAAGAGAACGCTTCCCGAATCCCTTTTCTTACCCTTCCCTTCTTTGTCCTCTCTCCCCTTGTCTGTCTTCCCTGTTACATACGAGTATCTAAACATGTTCACTAGATCAATTCCCTTTCCCTTTGTAAACACTCAAAAGGTAATACAGAGAACGCTTTCCAGATCCCTTGCCTTTCCTTACCCTTCCCTTCTTTGTCGTCTCATCCCTTGTCTGTCTTCCCTGTTACATACGAGTATCTACCTAAACTCCCCTTTGTGACTCCCTAACTGAGCCTTTAGAATGCTTCCTTAATCCCTTTCTTTCCCTCACCCTTCCCTTCTTTTTCCCACTTCTCTCTTTCCTCTCTTCTTTTTACATATCTTTTTTTTACAACAAAGGTGATTGCTCAAGGGCACAAAAAAGGAAACAATAATAAAAAAAAAAGCCTGCTACTCGCTGCTCCTAAAAAAAAAAAGAATCAAAAGAGGTGGCCGAAAGAGAGGTCCATTTCAGTAGATCGTTTCCCTTCCCGAGACAAGAGAGCGCTAAGAGACCCTGGTAAGAGGCCTCGTGTAGCCAGAGTATTCCCGTCTCCGCGCCTTGGGTCCTCCGAGCTCATGTTTTCATCCTGCCAACCCTTCATTCCCGCCGCGACGTCTCACTCGCAAGCCCTCTCCCTCCCTCATCTTGCGCGGGTAATGGCGGGGTCTAAGCTTACACCCTTCTCGCCTCCCCTCCTTTTGGTCGTGTTAGTTGTATTCTCGTGTATATTTAGCGGTTTTTTTTTTCTGGGGTCTTTGCTCTCTGGAGTGGGACGTATGTTACATGTGTTCCGTTCTGCTCTGCTTATGTTTGTCATGTTCAGGTAGCGAGTTTAGCTTTTTTCTGCTTCATATTGGAGTAGAAATTAAGAGGATAGAAAATAAGGAAAATAATGAATAAAAAGGTCTATTGTCAGGAGGTTATTTTGTGTTCCATTTTGATGTGATAATGTTTAGATAGAGTTTAGCTTTTTTTTTCGTCTTGTTGAAGGAATAGCTGTGTAGTTAAGAACAGTAATGGTTAGGAAGAGAAGGTTTAAGTTGGATAGAAAGAAAGGATTTGAACTATTTTGTTTCAGGAGTTATACGTGTACTCATCTTGCTGTGGTATAAGGATGAGGAGCGATAAGAAGGGAGAAAAAGTAATAGAGGATGCTGGGTAAGAGAGATGAGGAAAGATGAGAAGAGAGAGAAACCGTGAGGGAAGATGCTGAGAAAGGGAGATGATACGAAAAGATGAAGAGGGAAAGGCTAAGGAAGAATACTGGATGATGAGAAAGGATAAGAATAAGAGAGGTGAGGGGAGACACAGATAAAAAGAGATAACAAGGAGGTGGTGAGGAGGAAGGATAAAGAGGGTGTAAGTAATAAAAAGGAAGGATAAAGAAGGAGAACATTTTAGAGAGGAAGGGAAAAGGAGAACATTATAAAGAGAAAGGATAAAGAAAGAGGAAATATAAAGAGGGAAAAAGTGATAAAGAGAAAGGATAAAGAAGAAAGTGATGAAAAGGAAGGACATAGGAGGAAAAAATGATACAAAGGTAGGAGAAAATAGTAAAGAAGGAGAATTTGATAATGGTTGAGGATGAGGGTTATTAACCACGAACACCTGCTGAGAGGGGGCGGGTGGGTGGGTGTGAGGGAGGGTGTGAGGGGGATCAGTCATTGTCGTGGGCGGTGAGGTGAGTTAGAGGGCGTGTCTGCGTGCTTGTGGTTCGCGCGAGGCAGCCACCGTCTCGCGGGAACAAAAAGGTGGTCAGGTCTGCTCCTTAGTTTTTGAGTAATTTCATGGCTGTAAATCTCTCTTGTGTGTTTTGTCTTCAAGGGAATGGAAGGGGTGGGAGTGGTGTGGAGTTAATGTGTACGTGTTTGCGTTTGTTGTTGTTTTAGATGGTACTGATTTTGTTTTTTGTTGCTGTTGACGGTGCTGGTGTTGGTGCTTGGCTGGTAAGGAGCGTGTGTGAGTGTGTTGTTGTTCTTATTCTCTCCTGTATTGTTTTAATCTTGAGTACGATCTCTTTGGCTTCCACGAACATACTGTGACTCGTGTAGCTCTACCGGGATTAAATACACAACAGAGAGGTGGTGGTGGTGGTGAGGAGTGTGTGTTTGTGTGTTTGGTTATTGTGGTCGTTGTTGTTTTAGTCATTACTATTATAATCTTGAGTCCGATCTGCTGGCTTTCCACGAAGAAGCAGAAATTCGTGTTGCTTTAAGGGATGCAAATATTCAATAACAAAAGGTGGTAGCGATAAGGAGTCTGTGTGTTTGCTGTTGCTATTTTAGATTTCGTTGTTTTAATCTTCAGTAGCATCGGTTTGCCTTCCACGAGTATACAGTGAATCGTGGTGCTTTACCGGACATAAATAAAAACCACAACAAAGAGAGAGGTGGTGGTGTTCGCACGTGTACCTCCGACGGGCTCACTTCTTCATTGTCTCCGCGGGTAAACAAACGCTGGGTGGTGGTGTTGGTGGTGGCGGCTTATCCCTCGGAGCTATTGTGGGTTTAACGAGCGTTCCCCGAGTGGCGCTCTCACGGTAAAGCCTTTGGTGTGAACTCCATAAAGAACGTCGCTAGCTAAATGCCTTTGTTTGTGAAGTAAGAGAGTTGTATATAGTTAGTTTTGAACGTCGCTAGCTAAATGCCTTTGTTTGGGAAGTAAGAGAGTTGTATATATTTAGTTTTGAACGTCGCTAGCTAAATGCCTTTATGAAGTAAGAGGGTTGTATTTAGTTAGTTTTGAACGTCGCTAGCTAAATGCCTTTGTTTGTGAAGTAGGAGAGCTGTATTTAGTTAGTTTTGAACGTCGCTAGCTAAATGCCTTTGTTTGTGAAGTAAGAGAGTTGTATATAGTTAGTTTTGAACGTCGCTAGCTAAATGCCTTTGTTTGTGAAGTAAGAGAGTTGTATATAGTTAGTTTTGAACGTCGCTAGCTAAATCCCTTTGTGAAGTAAGAGGGTTGTATTTAGTTAGTTTTGAACGTCGCTAGCTAAATCCCTTTGTGAAGTAAGAGGGTTGTATTTAGTTAGTTTTGAACGTCGCTAGCTAAATCCCTTTGTGAAGTAAGAGGGTTGTATTTAGTTAGTTTTGAACGTCGCTAGCTAAATGCCTTTGTTTGTGAAATTGGAGAGTTGTATTTAGTTAGTTTTGTGTTCATGAGAGTGTGTAAGAAAGGTAAAGTTAATTGTCTCGCTTGAAAGTTACATTAATTAAGCTTTCGTCACCTGAGGATATGATTGGTTTTACAAGTTAACCCCAAAAATGGTATTGGTCATACTTTCTCATTTCCTTTACTCTTTCCCATCCTTCCCTTCTTTTCTCTTCTCTTTTTTCTTCTTCTCTTGTTCCCTTGACTCTTTCCTCTCCTTCCCTCCTTTTCTCTTGTCTTTTTTTCTTCTTCTCTTTCCTTTAGTCTATAATCTCTTGTTCCCTTTAATCTTTACTCTCCTTCCCTCCTTTCTCTTTTCTTCCTTTCCCCTCTTCTCTTCTCTTTTCTCTCTCCTCTAGTTTATTATCTCATGTCCCATTTGCTCTTTTCTCTCCTTCCCTCCTTTCTGTTCATTTTTCTTCTCTTCCCTTCCCTATCCTCCTTTTTTCTCTCTTCTCCCCCATACTTTTCTTCCCTTCGCTTCTCTTTTCTCGTCTCCTCTTCCCTCGTTTATCTTGTCTCTTCTTCTCTCCTCATCTTTTCGCTTCTTCTATCCTGTACACCGTTAGTTCCCTTAATTAATCTCGCTGCCTCACCCCGGCATTAGGTTGACATCTGCACCTGCGAACCGAAAGGAAAAAAAATGGATGTATAAATGGACTGAATTCGCTTACATAAGGAGGAGTTACGCAAGAACCTGAAGACAAAAGGGACTAGGAGGAGGAGGAATGCGAATAGGAGGAAGGCCCAAGACAAGAGATCAGAGGAGTAAAAGGAAGAAGAAGAGGAAAAATAAATAAATACATGGAAAAATACAAGTAAATTGATTGATGATGGTGGAAGAGGAAAAGGAGGAAGAGGAAAAAGAAGAGGAGGAGCAGGAGGAAGTCTTAAGTTCATATATAAAAGTCCTGATTCGCTTCATTGAGGGAATTATCTTGCCGCGATCTTGTGCTGGGCGTCTTTAAAAGTCTCCCCTCCCTCCCCCCCCTCCCCCCCTTCCATAGACCAAGGACGAGAGGTGATGTAATGTCCCCCCCACCCCACCCCACCCCCCATCACCACCACCACCACCATTATTAGGAGTTGTAGGGAAGAGAGTGAGAGTGAATGAGGGAGACAAAGGAGGGAGGGATGCTGAGAGAGAGAGAGAGAGAGGGAGAGAGAGAGGGAGAGGGAGCAGGTGCATGGGCAGGTAACGAGCCCGAGAGTGGTCCACTTTTTCGTCGTGTTCTCTTGTCAACTCGATCCAGAATGCCAGTTGGACCAGTGGCTGCATCGCCTTGCCCAGCCATGACCAGGTGTACCCAGCCCTTGCCATATTATCGTATTAACCACATATCGTACCTATCATTTTTATGCCTCAAACTCTCGTACGTGAGAAAATTAAAGTTAGTGCTAAAACTCTTGTATGTTGATGTTTTTCGTTCATTTTTGTTTTAGTTATCAGTCAGCAACTACGAAAATGAAATGCGATGAGTACGATAGTTTTTGGCAACGCTGAAGTGGACCCAGCCTTACCTTACCTTACCTTACCTTACCTTACCTTACCTTACCTTACCTTACTTTACCTTACCTTACCTTACCTTACCTTACCTTACCTTACCTTACCTTACCTTACCTTACCTTACCTTACCTTACCTTACTTTACCTTACCTTACCTTACCTTACCTTACTTTACCTTACCTTACCTTACCTTACCTTACTTTACCTTACTTTACCTTACCTTACTTTACCTTACCTCACTTTACCTTACCTCACTTTACCTTACCTTACTTTACCTTACCTTACTTTACCTTACCTCACTTTACCTTACCTTACCTTACCTTACCTTACTTTTACCTTACCTTACCTTACCTTACCTTTTTACCTTACCTTACTTTTACCTTACCTTACCTTACCTTACCTTTACCTTACCTTACCTTTTACCTTACCTTACCTGTCTGTACCTTACTTTTCCTCTCTCTACCTTACCTTACCTTCTCTGCCTCCTCCTAGTTAATATTATCTCCTTCCTCTCTTCCTCTCTCCCCTTTTACCCTCTCGACTTCTCTCTCCTCTAGTTAATATTATCTCCTTTACTTCTTCCTCTCCTTTCCTCCTTTTTCCCTTCCTTTCTTTTCTCTTCTCTCCTCTAGTTAATATAATGTCCCCTTTACTTTCTTTCCTCTCCTTTCCTCCTTTTCCCCTTCCTTTCTCTTCTCTCTCCTCTAGTCATTAATCTTTTGTCTCCTTTACCCCTTTATTCCTTTTTCTCGCCTCCTTCCCTATCCTCTACCTCTCCCTTTCTACCCTCTTTACCCTCTAAACTTACCTACCTACCTAATTTCCTCCCTTTTTCTGACCTCATTACCTTACCCTCCCTTCCTTACCTAGCAATGTCCAGGTGCACCCAACCCTTACCTTACCCTACCTCCCTATTCTACCGTCGTTACCTACCTTGACCTTACCTAGCCCCTACCTGCTTATTCTACTCTCTTTAGTTACCTACCTACGCATATTTTCTCTCTTCTGTTGCTGTCACCTTCTTTCTTTTAATCTCTTCAACTGTACTCTACCTTCTCTTCCCTTATCTCTATTATCTTTTTTGTTTTCTATCATCGTTATATCGCCTACCTAATTTTCTAAACCCTCTACTTTTTTTCTCCCTTTTTTTTCTCTCCCTTCTTTTCCTCACCCTTCCCTTGTCCCCTTTTCCCTTTCCTCTCCTTCGTTCTCTTTTTACTCCTCCTTTTCATTCCCTTTCCTTTTCTCGCCTTTTTTTTCAGTTTTTTCACTTCCCTTCTATTCTTTCTCCTCATCTCTCCTCTTCCTCTCTCCTGTTCCTTCAATCCCTCATATTTTCCTCCTTTGTCCTTCCTTCGTTATCACACATATCGAACTCAACTTGTCCTGTCCCTTTCCTCCCCTCCTTTGATTCATCCTTCTTATTTCCTCTTCCTCTCCCTTACTCATCCATTCCATAATATTCTTCTTTCTGTGCGCCTCGTTATCCTCCCTTCCTTTCTTCTTTCCTCTCCTCTCGTACTCTTCCATTCCCTCATATTCTTCCTTTGCTCTTTGTCCTCTCTCTCTCTCTTCCATCTTTCCAATCCTCCTCCTTCCTTCTTGCCTCTCCCTCTCTCCTATTCTTCCATTCCCTCATATTCTCCTTCCTCTTCCTTCCGTATCTCAAACATCAAACTCAATTGTCCTGTCCTTCTCCTACCTTCCCTTCTCTTTCTCTCCTTCTCGTTTTACTCCTTATCCTCTCCTGTCCCTATATCTCCTTCCATCCTCTCGTCCTTATCATAAACATCAAACTCAACTTGTCCTGCCGTTTGTTACTCAGCATGCTCGAGCTCACCCTGCATCCTCCGCCCCTCCCTTCTCCCTTCTCCCTTCTCCCTTCGTCCCTCCAGCACCACGCCACGCCACGTCACACCGCCCCACCACGCCCATACGACCTTGAACTTTCTGCCTGGTGACCTGAAGGCATGTTTTTTTTTTCCCCTTGGTGGCGTTGGTGTGATGGCGGTGGAGGGGAAGGGAGTCGCTCAGGCGTGGAGGGTAACCTTTTGCCTGACTCCTGTGTGTGTGTGAAATTGTGGGGCTGAAGAGGAAGAGAGAGACGGCTGTGTGTGTTCGAGGTTGTCTGTTCTTGGTGTCTACGTGTGTGTGTGTGTGTGTGTGTGTGTGTGTGTGTGTGTTTTTTTGTGTGTATGTATGTGTTTGTGTGTGTCGTTTGGCTGATTTCTGTGTGTGAGTGAAATTACTGAGGTTAGGTGTGTGTGTGTGTGTGTGTGTGTGTGTGTGTGTGTGTGTGTGTGTTCCCGTCTGTCCGTGTGTCTTCCTGACTGTCTGTTCGTCTGCCTTTGTCTGTCTCTTTAATAAAAAAAAATATTGTAAAGTTTATTCACTAGCGTAGAAATTTAAAGTAAAGGTCTACATCTTAATTTGCTTGCCATACTACTACTACTACTACTACTACTACTACTTCTACTACTTCTCCTTCTACTACTACCACTACCACCTTTTCAACTCAATATCTTCTCCGGGTCATCATCAATTTAACGTTAAAAAAAAAGTTGTAAAAAGTAAAATGTAAATTCAGACGTAAAGAAAAAGAAGATGCATATAAAGAGTCAAATTTTCAGCATAAGCGGAGGGCTCAAGATTGCTATTTCCTTAGTATTTCCATCATCATGCTAAATATGGGAGGAACGCGTGCCGGGGAGAGAGAGAGAGAGAGAGAGAGAGAGAGAGAGAGAGAGAGAGAGAGAGAGAGAGAGAGAGAGAGAGAGAGAGAGAGAGAGAGAGAGAGAGAGAGAGAGAGAGAGAGACAGACAGACAGACAGTTTAATCTAACGCAGTCAATATTTTTTTTCCTAACTTTTTCTTCGACCGTCTTATTCTTGCGGAACTTTTTTTTTCTTTTCTTTCTTTTTGTGTTTTTTTTTTTTCCCCTCAAGACCGTCAGCGACCTTCTCAAGGCCCACGGAAATGGCTGGTGTACGTGTGTGTGTGTGTGTGTGTGTGTGTGTGTGTGTGTGTGTTTACGGATGATTATATGTATCATCATCATCATCATTAGTATTATCAGAAGGTATGTTTACGAAAGAGGAAATTCTCACTCAATCAAGGTTACACTGTAGAAGAGGAAGAGCCGATCTGTTAGGTAAAGGAGTTAGTTGTTCTATTGGTCGAAGGTGTCACAATTCTCATGCAACACACACACACACACACACACACACACACACACACACACACACACACACACACACACACACACACACACACACACACACAGTAGCTTTTCCTGGATGGACCTGAGCAAAAAAATATGTAAATAAATAAATATATATAATAAAAACAGTCGCCAGTAGCCATCGATCATGCATGCCAATGAGGGAAGCGTCTTGACATATCTCAGGTGGGCAGAGAGAGAGAGAGAGAGAGAGAGAGAGAGAGAGAGAGAGAGAGAGAGAGAGAGAGAGAGATGCCTACATAGTTGAAAAATAAATATTGGAAGAAAATAATTAAACAACTTTTTTTTCTTCCTGTTTTTTGTCGTCTTTTTCTTTCATGGCAAACTTCTTTATATTTTTTTTCCCCAAGGAGAAGAGAAAAAAAGAAAAGAGGAGAGAGAAAATAGAAGAGATAGACTGATAGATAAAGAGAAAGCTGAAAAACGAAAAAGATTAGAAGAGAAATTAGAAGATAGCAAGAAATACTGCGTGACATCTCCTTCAAACACGCCTTGCTGAGAGATAGAGAGAAAGAGAAGAGAAGGAGGAGGAGAAAGAATCGGGATGCTGTCAAAAGATAAGAAAAGAAATATGATGAGGGATGCTGCGTGGCTCTCCCTCCCGTATGTTATCTTACCTTACCTTACCTTAACCTTACCTTACCTTACCTTACCTTACGACTAACCACTCTTAAAGTAAATATTCGTTACCATAAATGATCAGAAAATACAGAAGATCAGAACACATGGGATCCTGTATGTCTCTCTCTTACCTTACCTTACTTTACCTCACCTTACCTTACCTTACCTTGCCTTACTTTACCTAACCTAACCTTACCTTACCTTACCTTTCCTTACGGCTATCTTAAAATAAATAATCGTTACCGTAAAAGATCAGAAAATAAAGAACAGAATATATGGGATGCTGTATGTCTATCCCTTAACTTACCTTACCTTCCTTTACCTCACCTAACCTTACCTTACCTTACCTTACCTTACTTTACCTCACCTAACCTTACCTTACCTTGCCTTACTTTACGTCTCCTAACCTTACCTTACCTTACCTTACCTTACCTTACCTCATCTCACCTCACCTAACCTAACCTTATCTTACCTTACCTTACCTACAAGCATCCAGATTTGAATCCTAAAACGAATAGCTGAAAATTATAGTTTATTTAATCTTACCTTAACTAGCCTTACCTCACCTAACCTTACCTTACCTTACCTTACCTTACCTTACCTTACCTACAATCATCCATATTTCAATCCTAAAATGGAAAGCGCAAGATTACTATTTCCTTAGCCTGACCTTAAACTTACCTTACCTTGCCTTACCTTCTCTTTCTTTACCTTTCCACCAACTCCTCTCTCTACTTAATCATCGTTACCATCACAATCTCCTAATCTCGGGCGTCCTTGAGGGTGGTGCTCCGTCGCTTCCTCCACCGCTAATAAGGACGTCACCGCCGCCTTGATAAGTGGCATCGATCTCGCCTTTTTGGGGGGTTTAATGTCCACGTCTGGCTCCCGCGACAACCTCCCTTTGGACTGGGCCGAGCAGGGGGAGGAGAGCAGGACCAGGTGATGCTTGGAATTAATGAAGTTTTTTTGTGTGTGCGCGCATGTAGGGAAAATGTCGGTGTTGTAAGCTTGGAGTGAGGGACATTTTGGTGGTTGTGGTGGTGGTGGTTGTGGTTGTGGTTGTGGTGGCAATGGTTGAGGAGTAGGAGGTTTAGGAGGAAGAGGTAATGGAGGAGGAGGAGGTTGAAGAAATTAAAAAGAATAAGGAGAGAAAAGAAGAAAAATATGAAGGAAGAAGCAGAAATAAAAAAAACTAAAATTAATGTGAAAAGAAGAAAAAAAAACTTTAAGAAAAGCAGAAAGACAAGAAGAAGAAGAAGAAGAAGAAGAAGAAGAAGAACGAAAATAACAAGAACGAAAGGAAATGGAGAAGAAAGAAGAAAAAAAACTAGTACAAGAACAAGGAAAAATAGGAGGAAGAAAGAAAAAATGGAAAAGAATAGAAAATTAAACAACTTATTAACATGTGCTGAGACTGAAGGAAGAGAAGCTTGCTGAAAGAGAAGGAAGAAGATGGAAGAGGAGAAAGCTGAAGGAGAAGGAGGAGGAGGAGGAGGCTGAAGGCAAAGAAGTAGGAAGAGGTGGCTAAAGGAGGAGGAGGAGGAGGAAGAGGAGGCTGTAGGAGGAGGAGCAGAAGGAGGAAGGAAAGAGTTAAAGGGCGCAGGAGAGGCAGGTCGTAACAGGAGCCTTGATGTCCTATAATGAGCCGACCTGTTTTAGGAATCTAGGTTTTTTACTCCCCAGCAGAGGCCTTCACCGCTCCTTTGAGAGACAGATTGACAGACAGACAGACAGACAGAGCGAGAGAGAGAGAGAGAGAGAGAGAGAGAGAGAGAGAGAGAGAGAGAGAGAGAGAGAGAGAGAGAGAGAGAGAGAGAGAGAGAGAGAGAGAGAGAGAGAGAGAGAGACAGACAGACAGATAGAAAGACAGCATACATACACACACAGACAGAGGACAAACTAAGAGAGAGAGAGAGAGAGAGAGAGAGAGAGAGAGAGAGAGAGAGAGAGAGAGAGAGAGAGAGAGAGAGACAGACAGATAGAAAGACAGCATACATACACACACAGACAGAGGACAAACTAAGAGAGAGAGAGAGAGAGAGAGAGAGAGAGAGAGAGAGAGAGAGAGAGAGAGAGAGAGAGAGAGAGAGAGAGAGAGAGAGAGAGACAGCATACATACACATACAGACAGGTAACAAACTAAGAGAGAGAGAGAGACAGACAGACAGACAGAGAACCACCAGAAGAAAATAACAAACAGACATACCAACACAGACATAAACAAACAAACAGACAAACTTACACAGACAGATAGATAGATAGAAAGCCACAAACAAGCAAACAAACACACACAAACAAGGGCAGACATTGGCAAAAGATTGGATATATATATAAAAAAAAAAACAGGAAGAAACTAAGGAATTCAAGGAGGGACGAAGGAGGAATTGAATTTAGGTGGAGTTACCCAAAGTGGAGGAGGAGGAGGAGGAGGAGGAGGAGGATGTAGATAAGAAGCAAAAGGAGTGGAGGAGGATGTAGATTTGCAGATGTAGGAGGAGGAGGAGGAGGAGGGAAATGTGCAGACGAAGAAGGAAGAGAAAGAAACATGGAAAAGCAGGCAGCAGAATAGGTCAAAAAAGAGAAGAAGGGGGATAAGAGAATGACGAAGGATGTTAAACTGAATATAATAAGGGAGATGAGTTAATAAAGAAGGAGGATGAAGTAGAGAAGAGAAGAGAAGAGATAACAAAAGAGGAGGAGGAAACGTGGAAAGATAGGTAGCATAATATGTGAAGAAGGAGAAGGAAGAAGAGAAAATGATAAAGGAGGTTGAAATAAATGTTATAAGAGAATAGAAATGAGACTATAAAGGAAGAAGATAAATATGGCGTTGAGGTAGAAGTTCAGGAAAGAGAAGAAGAAGCAGAAAGAGGAAGAAGAGGAGGAGGACTTACATTAATCAGAGTAGCAAATAAATCACACATGCTCTCAGGCGTAAAGAGGTTTTCTACCGTGTTAAAGTCAGAACATTCAATACGACGAGGACTCCAGGAACTCTTGCGTAGGTGGAAACATGACAACAGGGAAGAGCAGGCGGCAGAGAGCATTATGGCTTAGTACGAGGCCGCCTTTTGTGATTGGTTTAATTTCTCAGCCATTTAAGAGGAGGAAGAGATGGCTTAAGAAGAACAGAACAAGAATAATAAGATGGAGGATGAATGAGGTAAAGAAGTCCAGATGATGAGGAGAGAGATGGGGAGGAGAAATAGGAAGAGGGGAGAGAGGAAGAAGAAGAAGAAGAAGAAGAAGAAGAGATTTTGATGCAGTGGAGCAAGGATGATATAATGGAAGACTAGCGAGGATGAGGAAGCAAAAGACGAAGAAAAGAAGACATGAATAATGAGAGGAGGAGGAGGAGGATCAGGAGAGATGCATGATGATGAAGCTCCTGCAAAAAAAATCGAGATAGATAAAAAAAATAGAAGCCAAAAATAAAACTTGCAGATGATGAAGCACCTGAAAAAATCGACGTGGAAGAAAAAATAAAGCAGAAAAAAACTTGCAAGCATCGGATGGGGCAGAAAAAAAATTACCCAGAAGAAAAAAAAAAGTAAGCCGCTAATTATTTTTTTTTTTTCTTAATCGAGGCGTAAATAAGTACAGTAAAGAAAGGGAGACAGGAAAAGGAAAGAAATAAGGAAGGAAAATTAAGAAAGAAAGAGAGAAGGAAAGAATGAAAAGGAAATAAAGAAAGAAAGGGAGACAGGAAAAGGAAAGAAAGAAGGAAGGAAAATTAAGAAAGAAAGATTGAAAGAAAGAGAGAAGGGAAGAATGAAAAGAATTAAAAAAAAATAAAAAGGAGGAAAGAATGAAAAGACGGGGAAAGGAAAGAAGGAAGGAAACAAAATTAAGAAGGAAAGAGAGAAGGAAAGAATGAAAAGAATAAAAAAGAATTAAAAAAGAGGAAAGAAAGAAAAGAAATAAAGATTTAAAGAAAGGGGGAAAGAAGGGAAAAAAAGGAAGATAAAGCAGGTATTAAAGAGAGGAGGAACATCACTCTAACACACACACACACACACACACACACACACACACACACACACACACACACACACACACACACACACACACACACACACACACACACACACACACATTTGACGCTGATTTCTATTTCCTTTTCCTCCTTCTTTTGTCCTGTGAACCGCGAAATTGTTGATCTTGTAAATATTTAAAGAAGCCAGAAAAGGAAGACTATCAATGTAGCTTTAGTAGTAGTAGTAGTAGTAGTAGTAGTAGTAGTAGTAGTAGTAGTAGAAGTAGTAGTTTTAGTAGTTGTTGTTGTTGCTGTTGATGTAGGATTTTATGTGTATTATCTTTATTTTCCTCTTTAATTTCTACTCGATTTTTTTTTCTTGCCCGCATTATTTTTCATTTTTCTTTCCTTTCTTTCCTCTATTATTGTTTATCCTACTCTAAGAGGCAGATAAAAGGGAAGGGAATAAAGAATAACCCCCTCAAAATAAGTAAATAAATATATGAAGAATAAATAAAAGAACAAAATAAAGAAAACGATGCAATAACAACTCGATCTGTACACGTAAACTTAAACATATATACGTGTGTCGTGACGTATACGAGATAAAAAAAAAAAACACTAAAACATTTATTGTATATATATTTTTTTCACACACACTCTAGTTGGCTTCATCAGTATTCACACCAGCACCGCCAGCAACACCGCCTTGTCATCTTCAGTCTTACCACCAACAACACCACTACCCATTGAAAACCACACCTTGTTTATGCTCACTGCCACCTCCCCATTACCACCACCATTATCACCGCCACCACCACCTCGCCTATCTCCTGAAGTTGCTCTGTGTGATGATAGAAGGAGGAGGAACAGGAGGAGAAGAAGGAGGAAAAGGAGGGAACATGGAAAACGGAGGAGGAAACATGTAAGCAAGAGGAGGAGGAGAAGATTAAACAAGAGAAGGAGGTGGAGGAAGATCGTGACGAAGGAGGAAAAGGAGAACGAAGAGGACGAGGAGAAGGAAGGAAAGGAGGAGGAGGAAAAGAAGACGAAAAAGGAGGACAAAGAGGACGAGGAGGAGGAAAAGAAGGTGGAAAAGGAAGAGAAGAAGGAGAACCATAAGGAAGATCGTGACGGAATAGGAGGAGGAGGAGGAGGAGGAGTAGGGAGTGGAGGGCCGAAGTAGATGAGGAAGGGCAAGAATGAGGAAGTGATGAGAGGATGAGAGGCAGGAACAAGGCAAAGGAACGTAAGGCAGAGTGATGATTCAGTGGTGGTGGTGGTGGTGGTGGTGATGGTATGCAGTAGCCAAGGTTAGGTAAGGCTAGGTTGAGGTGGTGATGGTGGTGGTGGTGGTGGTGATGGTATGCAGTAGTCAAGGTTAGGTAAGGCTAGGTTGAGGTGGTGATGGTGGTGGTGGTGGTGATTGTATGCAGTAGTCAAGGTTAGGTTAGGTTAGGTGGTGGTGGTGGTGGTGGTGATTGTATGCGGTAGTCAAGGTTAGGTTAGGTTAGGTTAGGTGGTGGTGGTGGTGGTGGTGGTGGTATGCAGTAGTCAAGGTTAGGTTAGGTTAGGTTAGGTGGTGGTGGTGGTGGTATGCAGTAGTCAAGTTTAGGTTAGGTTAGGTTAGGTGGTGGTGGTGGTGGTGGTATGCAGTAGTCAAGGTTAGGTTAGGTTAGGTGGTGGTGGTGGTAGTGGTGGAAGATAAAGAAGGTATGCAAGTTTATATATAGTCAAGGTCTGGTTTGATTTGATGTGTGTTTTTGTGTTTCAGTTTTTGTTTTGTTTTGTTTTTTTATTTGCTTTCTATGGTAAACTCCACTTTTGTTTTATTTATTTCTTTTTTTTTCTTGGTTTTGTTGTGGATTTTTTTGTTTACTTTGGTTCCTTCCTTACCTGTGTTTTGTTTGCTGTTATTAATTGTGTATTACCTGTCCGACACCTTAATTATAGTTTATCACTGCGATACCCAGACAGTCTTCATTCATTAAGATAAACGTACACACACGCACACACACAAAGAAAACACCAACACACACACACACACACACACACACACACACACACACACACACACACTTTATATATTTCTTCTTTCTCTTTCAATCTTCATTTTCATCTTAATTTTCTTCGCCATTATCATCAACGCCATCATCATCACCGCCACCATCACCACTGCCGCGTCACCACCAGCACCAAATAGGGAAGTAACAAAGAAAGGAAGGAAAGAAAAAAAAAGACACCTCCCAAATTTCTCCAGGTAACCACAACCCCCTCATTAAGGCTTTGACACCTGCGTCGTTAGCTACCGGCGCCACCTTTGTGTGTACCTCAGACACACACACACACACACACACACACACACACACACACACACACACACACACACACACACACACACACACACACACATACATTTATACATATCATTTTATCAGAATTTTTTGTTTTGTTTTGTTTTGTTTTGTTTAATGTCGAAGATTTTTTTTTTTTTATGTTTTTTTCCCTCTGTTTTTTATGCTTCCCTAATATTCGCCATTAATAAGTCTGTTTTTTTTTTTTTTGTGTGTGTGTGTCTGTCTTTGTGTGTGTGTGTGTGTGTGTGTGTGTGTGTAACCAGGGGCGGGTAGGTAGTATCTAGATGAAAGCAAAAAGAAAAAAAGAAAAGAAAAAAGAAAAAACACCGAAGTCATTTTTTTCAAGCGGGTGTTTGGCTAAGTGGCTTCGTCTGCTTTTATGAGTCTCGTGTTTTCCTTGTCTCAGTGGCTTCCGTACTACGTCTCTCTCTCTCTCTCTCTCTCTCTCATCTATCTATCTATCTATCTATATCTAACTATCTTTTCTCTCTCTCTCACACACACACACACACACACACACACACACACACACACACACACACACACAAATACACCCTCACCCCTAAACACCATCCCCCACCCCCCCTTTCACCTACACCACTCCCCCACGCACGCACCCTCGCTGCCGCATTCCATTCTTGGGTTTGGGGAGCAAATAGGAGCAGTTTGGCGGGGTGACGGGGAGCACGGGTGGGTCAGGGCTGAGCGGCTTCCTTCCCCGGGCCTCAGGTTGGTGTTGTCACATGCTCCCCCCCCTCACACCAACCATTTCCAAAGGCCAAAAAGGAGGTTAATCGAGTTCTAATGAGTGTTCTTTTAAGTTCACGGTACAGAAGGCGGCTCAGACTACCACCAGGGTCATAAAAGTACCCCTGGAAATGCCCTAAACTCCCACGAAAGACTAGTAAATTACGTGTTCTTGGGCGCAGAAGTGTTTAAAAATATGTCCCTCAGAGATAGAAACACACCTGGAAGGGAGAGAGACTAGGTCTGGTATTACGTATATAGAGAGAGATACACCTGAGAGAAGGCACGCTAAACACGGCAGGTGTTACGTAAATAGGATGACACCTGGAAGAAAGGCAAACCAAATTAGACAAGTGTTACCTGTATAAGGAGAGGCACACCTGAAAGAGAAGAAAGATTAGGTAGGTATCACGTGTGTTAAACTAAGATGCTTGTTTTGAATGTTTTAATTTTTGTATATATTTTTTTTGGAATTCGTTGTTTTAAGCTGTTGTTTTTAGAAAGACTTGAATGCTTTTGATTATAAGTGATCCACAACTAGTTTATATTTATTCTACAACTACTACTACTACTACTTCTACTACTACTACTACTACTACTACTACTACTACTACTACTACTACTACTACTACTACTACTACTACTACTTGAACAATCACGACACTGCAGTAAATACACAGCGAACCGGATGTTTAAAAGTTCTCTCTACCTGCCTGTGTGTGTGTGTGTGTGTGTGTGTGCGCGTGTGCGTGTGTATGTACCTGTGTTTTATGACCGCAATAAGCACCTCCTTAGCAATCCACATAATCACAGGGTTGAAATACACCGCCTTCATCTTTTCCCTCTCTCCCCGTTCCTCCCCCTCTCTTATCTCCACCTCGTCATCTGCATAATTCTAACAAGTGCAGCGTTAGTGAGACAAATCCGTACCTCCCTAACGCTCTACCCCGGCCAAGGAATAGAGCAATTTAGGCAAAGGGGGCGCCGCGGAAAAGTACGTACTAGCAGCATCTCTTAAGGTAGGCGTTGAAAGAGGAACTCAATAAGAAGAATGGAGATTGTGGGGTGGCTGACGGCGAATTAGCGAACTCAAGAACAGGAGCAGAGAGGAGAGAATGAGATTGAGGGTGAAAAAAAGGTTGTGGTATCAGGAGCAGAGACTTTGAAGGTGGTTAGATTAATAGATTGGTGGTAAGGATGGTTGTTGATGATAGGGTTGGTGTGTTTGTTAATGTGTGTGTGAGGTGGGATTGGTCAAGTGAGAGGGAAGATAATGATGCAATGAAGATGAATGTACAGAGAAGAGAGAAAAAAATACGCGAGGAAGAAGGAAGTAATACAAATTGATGATGTTGTTTTGTCATGGATGGAGTTAGTGAGATTGAGAATGGACAAAAATAGAATGTTGTTATGTGGAGGTGAAGTAAATAATATAGTTCAATGAAGATAGATGTACAGGGAAGAGAGAAAAAATTACGCGATGAAGAAGGAAGTAAAACAAGTTGATGGTGTTGTTTTGTCATGGATGGAGTTAGTGAGATTGAGAATGAAAAAAGAAATGATGTTATGTGGAGGCGAAGTAAATAATATAGTTCAATGAAGACAGATGTACAGAGAAGAGAGAAAAAATTACGCGAAGAAGAAGGAATAAAACAAATTGATAGTGTTGTTTTGTCATGGATGGAGTTAGTGAGATTGAGAATGAGAAAAGAAATGATGTTATGTGGAGGCGAAGTAAATAATATAGTTCAATGAAGATAGATGTAGAAAGAGAGAAAAAAATACGCGATGGAGCAGGAAGTATAGTAAATAATGGACTAGACGATGTTACATAAAAAAAAGTCATGGATTAAGTTAGTGAGATTGAGAACGGACAAATAAAGAATGGTAGTATGTAGAATATTATAGTGCAGTAATGAAGGAGAAGTAAGTGCGTATCCTTAGTGGTTAGTTGATAAAAATTAGATACAAACCGTGGAAATTGAGACGGATTATTAATACGTGCATATGAATATTAACCCAAGAAAAGGAAGAAAATATAGGCCAATAAAGACGGAAAGGAAAAGAAGAAATAAGAGCGTTTTCTGAGTGCTTAGTTAGTAGAAGATAAATTAAAACCGTGAAATTTGCAACACTATTAGTACATGTATATGAATAGTAACGCCAGAAGTACAGGAAGATAATGATGTAGTGAAATAAAGAAAGAAAATAAGAAATAATAGGTCCATACGTGTCCATTGTGATTAGTTAGTTAAAAAAATAGAAAATAATCGTGGAATTGAAGGTCTATTGATATATATAAATTATAACGAATTTTCCGAGCTAAGGACATTGTTGACCTAATATAAGTACTCAACGAAGAGAGAAAAAAAGTTAGAATGATGAAGAATATAATGAAAACCACGCGAGACATTTGACCAGTCACTCACTGTCCATTCTTGCATATTACTTGGATACACTTTTCGTCTTTTTTTCTTCTTTTCTTTGGTCTATTATTAACAGCTTAGGAAAAAAATGTGAATGATGACGAAATTTGAACAGTAAGCCCTTAAAGGTGACGATGGAGAGAGAGAGAGAGAGAGAGAGAGAGAGAGAGAGAGAGAGAGAGAGAGAAGAGGGAAGAGGGTTGCTGAGTAAATAAATGTCAGAAGAAAACAATAGAAGGAAGAGGAGGAAATGGAGGATGAATAGAAATAAAAAAAAGGTGTAAAAATAAGAAGAAACATGGGATAAAGATAGATAGATAGATAGATAGATAGAGAATGATGATGATAATGATGATGATGATGATGAAAGGAGGGGATCACAGGGAATTCAAAGGTCGGTGTGGGTAATAGTGATCCAGACAGTCATCCTGAGGGTACAAAAAATGTTTATCCTTGTTACGTGAGATGACCTCCGCCCCGCCAGGCAAGGAGGGAGGGAGCGGCCACGTCATCAGTGCGTCATCCTTTCTCGGTCCCTGTCTGTCTGTATCTCTATTTATGTATCTGTCTTTCTATGTGTCTATCTACTTGTCTATCTCTTTCTATATTTTTATCCTTCTGTATGTGTCTATTTATGTATCTGTCTTTCTATGTGTCTATCTCCTTGTCTATCTCTTTCTATATTTTTATCCTTCTGTATGTGTCTATTTATGTATCTGTCTTTCTATGTGTCTGTCTACTTGTCTATCTCTTTCTATATTTTTATCCTTCTGTATGTGTCTATGTATCTCTCTTTCTATGTGTCTGTCTACTTGTCTATCTCTTTCTATATTTTTATCCTTCTGTATGTGTCTATGTATCTCTCTTTCTATGGGTCTGTCTACTTGTCTATCTCTATCTATGTTTTTATCCTTCTGTATGTGTCTATTTATGTATCTGTCTTTCTATGTGTCTTTCTATGTGTCTGTCTACTTGTCTATCTCTTTTTTATATTTTTATCCTTCTGTCTATCTAACTTTACCTGCTTATGTCTATCTATCTATATCTATTTTACTGTATCTGTTTACGTATGAATCTTTCTATATTTATCTACCTGTGTTTATAACTGTTTACCTGTATCTTTGTCTCTGTATCTATGTATCGTATGGGAAGAGTCACCCTATTAACGAGAATATATATAAATAAGTGGATAGATAGACAGAGAAATTGTGAAAAATTATGGATCTAGAGAGAGGCTCAAAGTTTATAGGTGAAATTTAGGTCAAGAGAGACTTTTCATAACATCGAATGGAACTGAATATGATTAAATCTTATATACAACTGCGACTTAGCTTTGTGGCGATCACCTTGACTGCCTTTAACCCGGGAAACAGTAATATTGTCGCGGGGATGAAGAACGAGACAGCGGTGTGATGCTGGAATGTCTAGTGTCGTGAACTGGGACAAAGGATCAGGAGAAAGACGTGAAGGAATTTTGGATGCTTGTGTTTTTCTTTCTTTCGTCTTATATCAGGGCGTGAGAGTAAGGCGACTTAGTGTGTGTGTGTGTGTGTGTGTGTGTGTGTGTGAGAGAGAGAGAGAGAGAGAGAGAGAGAGAGAGAGAGAGAGAGAGAGAGAGAGAGAGAGAGAGAGAAATGGAATTGTAGCATTATTTTCCTTAGGGTTTAACGTGAAATTGAAATGCTAACTAATGGCAAGATGCGTATATTTCAGGGAAACACAAATAGGAATTAATGGTGATAAATAATAAATAATTGGATGTCTGATTTTATAATAATGGTATTGATAAAACTGATGATGAAGATGCAGGTGATGGTGATGACGAAGATGACGGTGATGATAACAAGAGATAACAATAATGATAATAATAGTAAACATAATTATTAAAAAAATGGAAATAGAGTAAACACTGGAAATACAATAAAAGAAATGAGATTTTTTTGACCACGTAGCTACTGAAGAAAAAATATTTACTCTTCGCTTAAGGAGGAGGAAGAAAGTCGCTTGTATACGTTTCATAATGACAATAAGAAGAAGAAAAGGAACAAGAATAGAAGCAAGAACAAGAACAAGGACAAGAAGAAGAAACAAAGAAGAAAAAAAATAATAATAACAAATGGAAGACAATAACCTCCAAGCCTATATACGAAATGATAATAAAAAGAAGAAAAAACAAGAACAAGGACAAGAACAAGGACAAGAAAAAGAAACAAAGAGAAGAAGAAAAATAATAATAATAACAAATGTCTGACAATAACCTCCAAGCCTATATACGAAATGATAATAAAAAGAAGAAAAACAAGAACAAGGACAAAGATGAAGAAACAAAGAGTAAAAAGAAAAAAAATAGCAATAATAAGAAATCCCTGACAGTAATTTCCAAGCCACACGTAGGTTGGTATTAAAGACATCGGTTCTCACATCAGCTATCTCTAAAGGTCTAATAGGGGATCAACCGGGTTCTAATGGGTGTTTCTTTAGGTTCACGGCACAGAAGAAGGATCAAACTACCACCAGGGCCATAAAACTACTCCTGGAAATGCCCAAAACTCCTACGAAAAGCCTTGTCAAATAGTGAAATTGGGCGAGGAAATGTTTGGTGATACAGCCCTTGTAGTATCACCAGACAGTTCCCGAGACACGCGCCAGAAACTATTGCCTTCTGTAGCGTAAGAAGAAGGAAGAGAAGAGCAGCGCCTACCCACGTGTTATCCAGGGCGTCAGGCATCCTCTTCCGCCTTAAGCCCCACCACCCCATTTCCTTGCCCCTTCCAGCCCCTCTTCTCTCTCCTCTACCTCTCCACCCCTTTCCTCCACCCCTCCATCTCTCCTCCGCCCTTCCACCTCACCCTTCCCTCGCCCCTTCCCATCCATCCTCCTCTCTTCCCTTCTCGCCCTCCTTTCTGTCCCCTCCTCTTCCACCCCTCCACCTCTCCCTTCCCTCCACCATTACCGTCCATCCTCCCCTCTTCCCTTTCTCCTTCTCGCCTTGTCAACGTGCGTGGCCCCCCAGGGTGTCCCATTTGACTCACGGGGAAGGCCCAGTTGCCCTACCCCGCCCTGCCCCGTGCCCTGCCCCGCCCCGCCAGGAGGAAGGAGAAACAAAGCCATGACGTCACCGCTCACCTGCTGACACCTGCCCGGCACACACACACACACACACACACACACACACACACACACACACAGACTGATTGACTGAGTGTTTGGGTGACTGACTGACTGACCCGCTTACTGACTACCTATCTCACGGACTTACTGCCTGACTGACACACACACACACACACACACACACACAC
>NC_066554.1:825000-912500 GCF_024679095.1 Eriocheir sinensis | reverse complement strand
GGAGAGGGAGGTTTAATAAGAGCTGGAGGAGGAGGAACTTGAAGAGGAGGAGCTAATAAAAGAAAATAAGTGTTGGGGAAATTATCTGGTGAAGGAGTGAGATGAAAAGGGATGTAAGAGAAAGAAGAAAAAGGAAAGGAGATGAGATGGAGAGGTGGAGAAGGAGGATGTTGGGGAAGGAAGAGGTAGAGGATTAGGAGGAGGAGGAACAAATAAAAGAAAACAGGAACAAGGGGAAATTGATTGGTGAAGGAAGGAGATGAAAATGGATGTAGGAGAGAAAATGTAGGAGGAGGATTTAGGTGACGGAGAAGAAAGAGAGAAAGAAGAAAATGTTAGGAGAAGAGAAGGTGATAAAGAATGGCGATGTCGAAGAATGAGTTACAGTGGATGTGAAAAAGAATAATGAAGACTTAGAAAAAGATAAGAAGAATTGCAAGAACGAGAACAAATGAAGGAGGAAGTAGAAGAAGAAAAAGACGAATGAGTAATTAAGATAAGAAGATAAGAACTGCAAGAACGAGAACAAATGGAGGAGGAAGTAGAAGAAGAAAAAGACGAATGAGTAATTAAGGGAACGTGGTAAAGAAAGAATATGAAAGCAGAGAAATTCAGACAGAAGAGGACAATGGCTGTGGAACGAATGGAAGAGGAGGAGGAGAAGGAGCTTGAAAGAAGGGAGGAGAAGGTGGAGGGCGAGAAGGAGGAAAAAAGAGCAAGGGAGACGAATGGGAGGCATGCGAGGTAAATCAAGGCGGAAAATAAGTTGGAAAACCCGAGAAGTCCGGACATTATAAAAAAATGAAGTGACCGACCTTAAAATGTTTGAACCGAAAAGCGGACGAGGAAAAAACATAAAAAAGGAGGAGATAGGAAACGGATGCAGACGAGGCATGTAAAGGAAGAGGCGTGAAGGACCAAGAGATACAAGTGATGATAATGATAATAATAATAATAATAATAAGAAGAAGAAGAAGAAGAAGAATCTGTCAAACATATCAAGAATGCTACTTATGATTCTAGTACTGATGATGATGATGACACTACTACTACTACTACTACTACTACTACTACTACTACTACTACAAGAACAGGAACAAGAAAAAGAATGCTGATGAAGATGATGAAACAAACCCTTAACCAAAACCAAAACAACAACAAATGAGTCACCCAAATAACCAAAGGAAGGAAGGAAAGTGTTTGTTAGGATGAGGCCAAGTAAAAGTGAAGGCCAGGGGGGTGATAAGAGATGACGTGACCGAGAGATGAACCAGAAAACACGAGAATAAAATAACAAGGCTGAGAGAAAGGAGGAAGAGGTGGAGGCTACAGTGGAGGGAGCAGGAGGAGGCACGTAGCAGATATTAGGAAAGAAAGTAGTAATGGTAATTGTCAGAAGATGGGCTTTTTTTATGTTCGGTTTACAATCAGCTCCTATAGGGTTTTTTGATGGGGTTTGGTGGTCGGCTCGGGCCCGGAATGGCGCAGGCAAGTGTTTTACAGTGGCGCCATCTCGTGCTTGCCATCCATACTCCGTTTTCCCTTTAAGTAAAATAAATGATATTGACAAAAAAGAATAAGAGAAAGGAGGGAGAGAGATATGAAGGCAAGGAAGGAAAATTAATAGAACTGGGAGAGGAGACGAGAGAAGAGAGAAGAGAGGAAAACAAAAGCTGATAATTAAAAAAAGAGAATGAGAGGTATGAGGAAGAAAGAGATGTAGACAAGAAGTGACAACTGATATTGACAAAAAAGAATAAGAGAAAGGAGGGAGAAAGAGATGAAGGCAAGGAAGGAAAAGGAATAGAAATGGGAGAGGAGACGAGAGAAGAGAGAAGAGAGGAAAACAAAAGCTGATAATAAAAAAAGAGAATGGGAGGTATGAGGAAGAAAGAGATGTAGACAGGAGGTGACTTAACTGAAGAAAAGAGATAGGAAGAAGAGAGAAGGATATAAAACCAAAAATATGAAATTAATAGTAGCAAGGTCGAGAGAAAAGAGGAAGAAAGAAATGTAGACAGCAAGGGAAAGGGAAAGGAATATGAGAGAGGAGAAGCTAAGAAAACAAAAACAAGAAGTAATATTAAGAAAGTCGAAAGATAGGCGGAAGAAAGAAGGGATGAAGGCAGCGAGCGACAGGTAACTGAAGGAAAGAGAAAGGAAAAGTGGAAAAGGAGAGGAGATTAGAGGAAGGGGAAGAAGGTATAAACAAAAAACAATAATGATATCAAGGCCGAGAGAAAGGAAGAAGAAAATACGTAGTTGGCGAGTGACGCGTAACCGACGGAAAGGGAAATTGAGAGGTGGACGAGAGAGAAAAAAAGACAGGAAAGGAGACAGAAAGAAAAAGGTGAAGGCAACAGGTGACACATAACCAACGGAAAGGGAAGAACATAAGGAGTCTGCAAGAAGCCGGTTGACCTATACAAGGCAGCTCCTGTAAAAGAAAGTGATGAGGCAAAGGCTAGGCAGAGGTGTGCTACTTTGCATTCTCCCTCTACCTGTAGCTCAGAATGGGTATGTGACTGGCCTCTCTTGGCTCAGGAATGTGGGAGTTCATGTCTGGCTGAACAGGAGAGGAGAGAGGGAGAAAGTAGCAGCAGTAATAATAATAGTATCACGAACGAGAGAAAGGAAGGAAGAAAAAACATAGACAGGAAGAGAGGGAGAAGGTAGTATTTGTAGTATTAATAGCAACAAGGACGAGAGAGAGGAGGAAGAAGAGAGAAGCGTACTTACCAGGCGACACGTAATCAAAGGAAAGGGAAGTTGAAAGGGAGAGGAGAGAGAAAGTAGTCTTAGTAATAGCAGTGTGGGTCACCTCGGACGTGCGGTTAGTCAGTCACTCGGTCAGTCAGTCAGTGGGTGGATGAGTCGGTTCCAGCCCCGCCTTGACCTCCTTTCCTTCGTGGGTCGCTTCCTACGTGCGCTCCGTCACCGGTTCTGATAAGTGTGTGTAAGACTATTTTCAGACGCTTCCGCCTCCACACCTACTATTTCCAAAGCCCGAGAAATAGATTAATCGGGTTTTCATGAGTGTTTGTTCCCGTTCATGATATGGACGTCTTGTCAAACTACCACCAGGGTCATGAAACTACCCATGGGAATGCCCGGAACTCCTACGATAGTCTTGTCAAATGTGTGTGTGCTTGGCCGCCTAAATTTTAAGAATGTGTCGCGGTAATTATCTCATCCCTGCATCCACTAAGCGATGACTCAATGCCAGATGACGTTATGGACACAGGTCTTAGTATATTGTTTGTGGGGGTACATATTGCTCTTGAGAGTAGGGCTTAAGACAGAACAATAAATATATATATATATATATATATATATATATATATATATATATATATATATATATATATATATATATATATATATATATATATATACAATGTCTTTTTCTGAGTGTGTTCGCCAAGGGCCATTGTAACTTGACGTGCATTGTATTTCTTAATATTTTTTTTTTTGTTTAAATTCTTAACATGAACTTCAGACGTTGATTCAATAGATCTTTGTCTCTGACTGACTGGCTGATCTCTCTCTGTCTCACTCGTGAATATTATTTTCCATGTACCTGCACACAGACTCGGGTTTATATATATATATATATCTATATATATATATATATATATATATATATATATATATATATATATATATATATATATATATATATTTATATATATATATATATATATATATATATATATATATATATATATATATATATATATATATATATATATATATATATGGGCGTATGTACTTGAGCACGCCATACGTGATTATCTCCGGCGGTGTTTCAGGTCTCGCTGTACACAACGATAATTGAAGATTCGTTCCGCGCCGGACTCGGGGTTTGCTACGCGCGGCATTTCATGCTTTAACACAACACAAGGATCATTTACGTAACTCATTTAGTTTTTCCCAGTTGGGATTACCTTACGGGCAGTGCGCCCGTGCATGGAAGGCTGCATACGTGCCCAATGGGGCATGCACCGAGTACGCGGGACCCCGGCACACACACACACCTGTATTCACACACACGCAGCGGGGCAGCGGGGGCGGGGAGCACATCCGGCGGGCGCGGGGAAGCGTGGAGGGGAAGAGTCAGTGGTGAAGGGTTCCGGAAGTCTTGCCTCAGGTTTCAGGTGAAGGTTGTCTATTTAAAGATTACGTGACTAATCATCATCATCATCATCAGTGGAATCAGCGGCAGGCATCTGTATCACTGTCACTATCATCAGCCTTTTCATCATATTTATTAACATTTTTTGCAATGGTAGCAGTAGTAACAGCAGCAGCAATACTCACAGAATAAGTCATGTAAGGTTTGCATGGCCATAGTGCTCGCGTTATCTGCTGAAGTAGTAGCAGCAGAAGGAACAGTTGCCGCAGCTAAAGTATTATTGTGTGGTCAGTGTCGTCTTGGGGCGGTATTCTCAGACGCTTCCATCTCCCACATCAACTATTTTCAAAGGTCAAAATGGAAATTAATCGGCTTTCATGAGGGTTTTTTTTCACATTCATGGTTCAGAAGAAGAGCTAAACAACCACCAGGGCCATTAAACTACGCCTGAAAATCCCCGAAACGCCTGCGAAAGCCTTGTCAAATCTGTGTAATTGGGCGCCGAAAAAGTTTAAGAATACGGGTCCTGGTCATTCCTTGCGGCACAGTGAGCGAGGTGTCCCACGTGTGTCCCCGCCTTGAGAAATCCCAGGCGCCTGCTACTTGGTGTGCAGGACATTGCGCCTCACCATCGTTGACAAATTATCGTACTTATCGCAATGCATTTTCATATTTTCTGACCAATACCATATAGCTAAAACGAACAAACAAACATCAATAAATAGGAGTTTTAACGCTAACCTCAATTTTCTATCGTTATTTATGTAGGTACGAGAGTTTGAGGCTTAAAAGTAATAAATACGATGTGGTGAATACGATAATCAGGCAACGCTGCGCCTCACTCACCACTCGCCCTCACGCCTACTTGGTTGCTGAATGTCCTCACAACCACCACTCTCGTCACCTTGATCCCCATCCATCCCATCACACATCAGTCCTTCAGCCTTCGCTTCTCACCTCTTGTCCCTCAAACACATGCCCCCCTCTCTGCCACTCACTACCATGCCCTCAATTCTGCTAAATGTCCTCACTGTCTCTCTCTATCATCCATATCCTCATCACACGTCTCTCTGCACCTCAGCCTTCACCTCCTGTCCCTCAAACACCCGCTCCCCGCTCTGCCACCTTCTTCCTCGCCCGCCTTCGCCCCCGTCGCCGCCTGGAGGGGTTCGGCAGCGTCAGTTGGGCGTCATTCACAACAGCGCCCAGCGGCAGTCATGGTGGCGGCAAGAAACAAGGTCTCTCGGTAATTATCAGTAGCGATCGAGACTGTTCCGCACTGTTGGACGCGCGTCGGAGAGGGAGGAAAAAATATGAGTCGCTCCGAGATTCAAGTTTGCTTTTATAATTACTTGCCGGAGACATTATAATAGCAACATTCATTCTGCTTATTCTTGGTATATACGTCATTTTGTTATACTTAAAGATTTCTGGTGGGCTTTATTTCCCCGCCGTCTGCCTAATAGTATCAATTTTTGCAGTTTAATGTAAGAAAGGGAAGAGAAATTTAGGTAGGTGTAAATAAAAGGAAGGAGGGAAATAAAAGAAAGGAAGAAGAGAAAGAAAAGGAAAATAAGAAAGGTGAAATAGAGAGGGCAGGATAAGTAAAGCAATGGGCGGTAAGAAAAGGGAAGGGGAAGGAAGGTAAACGGAGAGGAAGGTAGAATATAAGAGAATGGATGGGGAAGAAAGAAAAGGGAAAAGATGTTGAATATTAAAGGAAGAGAGACGGCAAATAAGGAAAAGGAAAGGAAGGCAGAAAATAAGAAAAGGGAATGGAAAGCAGGAAAAGGGAGGGAGATGGAACAGTAAAGGAGAGAGAGAGAGAGAGAGAGAGAGAGAGAGAGAGAGAGAGAGAGAGAGAGAGAGAGAGAGAGAGAGAGAGAGAGAGAGAGAGAGAGAGAGAGAGAGAAACATAACACACAGATTCCAGTTGCCTTCTAATAAATCTAATAAGAATTCTAATAAGAAATACAGAAGAGAGAGAGAGAGAGAGAGAGAGAGAGAGAGAGAGAGAGAGAGAGAGAGAGAGAGAGAGAGAGAGAGAGAGAGAGAGAGAGAGAGAGAGAGAAAGAAAGAGAGAGAGAGGATCAGAGACAGAAACGAGACAGAATGGACAGGAGTAAGTCTTGTTTATGTCCCTTGATGTACGGGTTCGGGTGATATTTATGTGTGTGTGTGTGTGTGTGTGTGTGTGTGTGTGTGTGTGTGTGTGTGTGTGTGTGTGTGTGTGTTGACAAAGTGATGTGCAACGAGGTGAACTCAAGATCCGGGAGTGAGGGACAGTGTTTGGGAGGAGGGGGAGGAGGAGGAGGAGGAGGAGGAGGAGGAGGAGGAGGAGGTACAACATGAGGGCATCGAGGTGGGCGTTGGTTCTGAGGGGGAGGGAGGAAGGAAGAAGAGGAGGAAGAAGAAGGGGAGGTGGAGGAAGGGGAGGAAAGGGGAGGGGAGAGGAAGGGAAGTTAAGGGTCGTGTTCCTCTCCCTCCTCCTCCTCTTTTTCCTCCTCCTCCTCCTCCTCCTCCTCTTTTTCCTCCTCCACCTCCTCCTCCTCCACTTTCCCCTTCACCCCACCCTCACCTGCTTTTCATGGGGGGGGGGGGGGAGGGGAACATGCACTCACTGTTCATGACATTTAGCTTGCACACACACACACACACACACACACACACACACACACACACACACACACACACACACACACACACACTTATTCGTCTCTATTTCTTTTTTTGTTTTTGTTTTTAGTCTTGTGTCTTTATATGTCTGTTTTGATTACTCTTTGTTTGTTTGTTTGTTTATTTGTCTTCTCGTCTGTTTGTTTTGTATATTTTCTTCTGTTTTGTTTTATGTTTTATTCCGTCTTTGTTATTGTGTTTCTCTTTGTTTCTTTGTCTGTCTGTAGTTTTAAGTGTTTCGAAATGTCTTCTGTTTTTCCTCTTCCTCTTCCTCTTCATTTCATTTTTTTCCATTTCTTCCTCCTCCTCTTCGTCCCCCTCTTCCTCTTCATTTCATTTTTTCCATTTCTTCCTCCTCCTCTTCGTCCTCCTCTTCCTCTTCATCTCATTTTTTTCCATTTCTTCCTCCTCCTCTTCGTCCTAACATTTTTTCTTCCTCTAGTTACTCCTCCTCCTCCTCCTCCTCCTCCTCCTCTTCCTTCTCAGTTCTTTTCTTCCTTCTTCTCTTCCTCCTCTGCATCTTCACAGTCTTCTTCTCCCTCTTCCTCCTCCTCCTCCTCCTCCTCCTCCTCCTTCTCTTCCTTCTCAGTTCTTTTCTTCCTTCTTCTCTTCCTCCTCTGCATCCTCACAGTCTTCTTCTCCCTCTTCTTCCTCCTCCTCCTCCTCCTCCGTATTAAAATCCTTCTTCTTCTTCTACTCATTCTCATCAGTTCTCTTCCTACATTATTTTTTTCCCTGCACCTTTTCAACACCGTTCTCCTCTTCCTTCTTTTCTTCCTCATCATCTCCTCGCAGTAATTCTTCCTTCCTTCTTTTCCTTCTTCCTCATCTCTCATTTTTTTCGTCTTCTCGTTCTCCTCCTAATTCTCTTTTTTCATACCTTTTCCACTGGTGTTCTCCTTCTTCTCTTCCTTCTTCCTCATCTCTCATTTTTTTCGTCTTCTTCTTCTCTTCCTCCTAATTCTCCTTTTCCTATCTCTCACACCACCACCACCACCACCTGCACCTCCTCCTCCAGTATCTCTCTCCTCCTCCTCCTCCTGCTCCTTCACCTCCATAATCTCTCGTTTACCATCTCTTTAAGGCGCTCTCCTCCACTTCGATGCTGGCTGACGTATTTACAGTGACGCGACGCAGCCCTGCCCTCGTGCCCTCCCAGCCTGCTCGCGGGAGTGGCGGGGAAGGGAGTTAGCGATCAGGAACGGGCGTGGCCTTCAGGGTGGGTCAGGGCGTGGCGGGCGTTGGGGTGGAGAGAGCGGGAAGGAAGGGACGGATGGAGAGGTGGAGCTTACAGATTGAGACGAGAGAGAAGCTATGTGGATGGAAGAAATTTTAAGAGGAAGGAAGGAGAGGAGTAGGAAAGGAGGGATAGGTGGATAGGTGGAGATACGGGGTGTGTAGATGGAGGGAGGAGGGAAAGAAGGAAGAAGAGAAGTAGAAAAAGAGGGATGGATGGAGAGGAGGAGGTTGTGGAATGGTAGTGGATTGGGACTAGACAGAAGGAAAGGACTGGTAGAGAAGTGGATAGGGTGGGTTGGGTGGATTGAGAGAAATAGGCTGTGTGCATGGAGGAAGTAGAAAGAGGAGCCTGAGAAAAGAAGGAAAGAAGGAAGGAAGGAAGGAGAGAAGAAGGAAAGGAAGGATCATAAAGGATGGTTGGAAGGAAGAGAAGGAGGAGGGAGGAGAAATGGTAGCTTGCGGAAAGAAGAAAGGAAGAAAGGAAAGAAGGATAGATGAACAGACACGTGATGGTGATGATGATGATGTTACTGACTATGATGGTGAATGCTGAAGGTCTAAAGAGCAGTAGAAACAGTAGAGGATAACAAAAAGCCTAACAAAGAGAGGAACAGTAGTAACAGAAGGAAAACTGAGGCAAGAAAAGTAGAGCATCAAAAACATCGGTATTAGTAACAGCAATAACATCACCAGTAGTAGTAGTAGTAGTAGTAGCAACAGCAGTAGAAATAGTAAGGGTTGTCTGGGGCGGCGGTATTTGTGGCCGGCGCTAGGTATTGACATTAATGGATGGAAAGAATGATGCGTTTGCTTGCTGGCACGGGAGGGGGTGAATGGAAATGGAGAAGCCCGCAGAGAAGGGAGCTAGAAGGGCTGAGGGAAGGAGGGAGGGAGGAAGCGAAGGAGAATGGAAAGATAGAGAGAGAGAGAGGAAAGGATAAAGGGAAGGAAACAAGCAGGTAGTGTAGATGAAGGAAGAGAAGGAGGATGGAAAAAGGGGGAAGTTAAGTAGAAGGATTTTAACCCAGTAGCAATGGGGATCATGTTTCTTAGTGGTTCCTCTAAGCGAGAAAAATGAGAAAAAAATCATCAATCATACAAACCATTTCATAATATATATCAAAGCATTTGTGATCAGTTTATGTATCATCTATTTTGGGGGGTTTATATCAGGTAGCGTAGATGAAGGAAGAGGAGGAGGATGGAAAAAGGGGGAAGGGAAGTAGAAGGATTTTAAGATAAGGAAAGAACGAAGGAAGGAAAGTAATGATGGAGAAGAGGGAGAAAGGATGATAAGAGAAAGGAGTGAATAGGGAGGGAGAAAAAGGAGGTAGGAGAGGAAGAGGAGGAGGAAAAAGAGGAAGAAAAAAGTGGAGGAGGAGAGAGTTGGAGAGGGTGAGAAGGGAAAAAAAGGAAGAAGAGGAGAAAGAGGAGGAGGAGGAGGGAGAAGAAGAAAAAGAGGAAGAAGAATAGGAAGAAAAACGTTAGGAGGAGGAGGAGGAGGAGGGAGAAGAAGAAAAAGAGGAAGAAGAATAGGAAGAAAAACGTTAGGAGGAGGAGGAGGAGGAATGAGAAGAAGAAAAAGAGGAAGAAGAATAGGAAGAAAAACGGAAGGAGGAGGAGGAGGAGGGAGAAGAAGAAAAATAGGAAGAAGAATAGGAAGAAAAACGGGAGGAGGAGGAGGAGGAGGAGGAGGAGGACAACGGAGGGTACTGTGTGGTTTGACGCTACCCATTAATAACACAAATGACTCGAATGTGTTTAGATTAGAGGGAGAAGACACGCCTTGGTCTCCTTGTGGGGCGGCGGCGGCGGTGGTGGTGGCGGCGGTGGTGGTGATGGTGGTGGTGATGCTTCTGGTCACTGTGTTAAATCCTCACGTAGACAAACCATATACAGCATAGGTTATATTAGTGTGCTTAACCCCCTTTCCCTACTCCTCCTCCTCTCCCTCTCTCCTCCTCCTCCTCTCGACCACACCCAGCAACACTTAACCTTGACCCTTGCATACCACACTACAAACAACATCATCAACAACAACAACAATAACAACAACCTCGTATGCATGTTTCAAGTTTCGTAATTCAATAAGTTTTTCATGATTTTTTTGGGGGGGTATCATTTTGTATTTTTCCGTTTCTTTATTTTTGTTTTGTTTTTTTCTCTCTCTGCGTCTGGTATGTTTTTGTTTTTATAGTCTTCTCCTCTTCTTCCTCCTCCTCCTCCTCCTCCTCCTGCTTCTCCTCACTTCCACCTCACAATATTTAAACTTCTCAATATCTTAACAACGCTGATATTAATTACACACACTTACCTAACACTTTTTTTTTCTTCATTATTTTCGTTTCTTATTCGATGTTTGTGTTTCTTATTATTACTTGCTTCTCCTCTTTCTTTCTTCTCTCTACACGACTCAAGACAATATTTTTACAAGGCGTCAGTGTCTGTTCTTTACGCGTACTTATCGGTCTATAGCGCCTTGACGCACGCTGAATTTATATTACCGATCAACAGTTGCTGGAAGGGAGAGGAGAAAAAAAAAGTATCGCTTGTAAATGAGTGATCCATCATTTGTTTGCTTCCTTGGAGATGAAAGGAAGGCGACAGGGAGGAGGAGGAGGAGGCCGAGGAAAGTTGAGGAATAGGAGGAAGAGGAGGAGGGTGGGAAGGAAGAGATAAAGAGGAGGAGGCCGAGGAAAGTTGAGGAATAGGAGGAAGGTGGGAAGAGATAAAGAGAAGGGCGATAAGAGATGAGAAATAAAATGAGGGTGGGAAGGAAGAGATAAAGAGGATGAGGGCGAGAAGAGGTGGGAAGAGATAGAAGGAAGAGGAGGAGAAGGGCGAAAAGACATAAGGAAGAGGAGAAGAACGAGAAGAGGAAAGGAGAAGTAGGAGGAGAAAGGGAAGCTATAAGGAGGAAAAAAATATCGAATAAAGAAAAGGAGAACGTGGAGGAGAGTTTCAAGACATAAGGTAGAGGAAGAAAAGAAGAGGAGGAGGAGAAGATCGAGAAGAGATGAGAAGGAGAAGAAAAAGGAGAGCGTAAGGAACTTGAAGAGAAGGTGGAGGAGGAGGAGGAGGAGGAGGAGTTGGCAATGCATAAAAGAGAAGTTACGAAGAACAATTGACCAATGCGTTTAATTTCAACAAAGAAACATTACCTTGTCAGACTGAAGAATGGACCATTGAGCCAGGCCTAGGTGGGGATGAGAGAAATATAGGAGGTGCAAGCCGAGCGGAGGTGAGCAAGGTGTGAAGGGAAGGGAAACAGGAAGACCAAGAAAACATGCTGCCCCCCCGAATTAGTAAACATAACGCGACTCGCTGTATACCCGAAAGCAAGGCATTTGTTAGGCATGGAAGATGGAGTGAAGGTCGAGATAGGTTAGGGAGGAGGTGGTGGTGTTGTTGATGTTGTGTGTGTGTTGGGGTAAGAGAGAGAGAGGAAGATGGAGTGGGGAAGCATGAATGTGTTGGGGCAGCGAATGGGAGGTGGGAAAGGGAGATGGAGGTTAGGTTAGGTTAGGGAGGAGGTGTTGGTGCGTGTGTGTGTGTGCTGGGAGTACTGCATAGAGGTAGAGGGACGTGGGTAAGCATGGATGTGTTGGGGTAGCGAATGGGAAAGTGGGAAAGAGAGATGGAGGTTAGGTTAGGTTAGGTTAGGTTAGGTAGGGGGTGGCGTTGTTGTGTGTGTGTGTGTGTGTGTGTGTGTGTGTGTGTGTGTACAGAGTAATGCATTGACGCAGAGGGAGTGGGGAAGCATGAATGTATTGTGGTAGAGAATGGAAACATGAGAAAGCATGTAGATTTGACTGTTTTTGATGCCCTAGCTGAATGAAATAAGAAAAAAAGAGAATATGTTGAAAGGGATTAGTCTGTTTCCGATATCGCTGTAGAAAAGAGAGAAGAAGGTCGAAAGGAAATGAGAAAGCATGTAGATTTGACTGTTTTCGATGTTGTTGTGGATGAGCTTGAGATGGTATGACCAGAGAAATGGAGAACGATGAAAAAGATTAGTGTGTTCGATGTCGTTGTAGTCAAGTTGGCGGTGCTAAGATGCTATAACTCTGTTCACTGAAGTCCGACCCAAGCTGACAACATAAACCTAAGCGTGTTTGCAGACTGAGTGCTGATTGGCTGCTGCTGTGGCTTTCAAGTTTTCTTTAACCTCTGTTTGTGTTTCTCTCACGCATCACTTTCTGCTAATCTGCACTGTGCTTACGAACACTCTTAGGTTTATGTTGTCAGCTTGGGTCAGACTTAAGTGAATAGGCTATAGTGTGCGTGTGGGACTGTTTAACCCGTCCGCTGCGATTGGCACGGATTTTGCCTTCACTGGTAGCCTGGTAACATAGAGTCCCAGGTCTTTCTCTGCCTCTGTGTTTGATAGTGGAGTGTTTCCCATGTGGTATTGGACTATTGGTATGCTGGACTTCCCCTCCCAAGTTATATGGCTTTACATTTTTCTTCATTGAACTGTAGCAGCCACGTATTGCTCCACTCCTGTAGCTTGGTGATGTCTTCTTGTAGGTGGTCCGCATCCAAGGGGTTAAGGACCGTATTTTCAGACTCTTTGGGCTCTCACGACAACTATTCCCCAAGGCCACGAAGAAGATCAGTTAGGTTTTCATGTGTGTTTTCACGTTCATGGTGCAGCAGAAGCCTTGTCAAA
Source organism: Eriocheir sinensis (assembly GCF_024679095.1). Taxonomy (NCBI): domain Eukaryota; kingdom Metazoa; phylum Arthropoda; class Malacostraca; order Decapoda; family Varunidae; genus Eriocheir; species Eriocheir sinensis. Next base: position 899,778 of record NC_066554.1, on the reverse strand, counting down.
CTATTACCAAGCTTATAAAACTACCCATGGAAATTCGCGTACCCACACAACCTTAGGAAAGCCTTATCAAATGTGGGTGTGTAAGCCCCGAATTTTTGAAGATACGGGCTTAAGTTTTTATTTATTTATTTATTTATTATTACTTTTTTTTACAACAAAGGAGACAGCACAAGGGCACCAAAAAAAAAAACAGGAAACAATAATAAAAAAAAAGCCCGCTACTCGCTGCTCCTAAAAAAAAAAGCAAAAGAGGTGGCCGAAAGAGAGGTCAATTTCGGGAGGAGAGGTGTCCTGTATGTGTGTAAGTGTGTGAAAAGACTGTAATGCGTGACTTCCAATGTGAAGAGTGTGGTTTTGCCTCTGAGGAAAACGAAAAAATGTGGATGGAAGAATCCGAAGGTATATATAGAAGAGTTTGGGTTAGGAAATGTTTGATTTAGCTTCTTCAGGAAATAGAAGGAACGTGGGATTAGGGTTACGCGGAACGCTCGCCTGGTTGAGAAACGAACTTACACACCTAGAGGAAAAAATAATGAAAGAGAAAAGGCTTAAAAAAAAATAGAGAAGTCGGCGTTTTAACCGGAGCTGTTGCACAAAGGATGAGTGACCGAGGAAGGATGTGCAAGAAAAAGTTTAGTAGCGAAACAGAAGATACAGTCTTAGAAACAAGTCAAAAGGGCTATGTAAGAATCATTTAAAGAAGAGAAAGCATCGAGCTGATAGTCTATGAAGAATAAATAAGAAAGACTGTGCTCGAGGGAAAGGCATAACAACAAAATGGATGAGAGCATGATATAAGGTTTTGTAAGAAGAAGAATTACGAGAATATAATTTTAGAAAGCCTTGTTAGAGGATGGAGGTGGTGAATGTTCTTAAACTGCGGAGGAGGAAATATAAAAGGAACTAATTATGGAGGTGAGTAATAATAGACTGAGAATGTAGATAAAAATAAACAGAGAATACATAGAGAGAGCAGTGTTTAAGGAAGTAGCTGGTGAATCTTCTTAGAGGTGAAGGAGGAAGTGTGTGGGCGGCAGGTGACTAATTAGCGGGCCAGGTAACGAGGCTCAGGTGGCGGTCGGTAACTGTGCCATGGACGCTTCGGTCTTGGCGCAAACACGGCCATTGTGAAGCAGACACGAATTGGGTCACAGAGAGAAGGAGCGGGCCGGGAGGTGTGTACAAATATGGCCGTGTGTGTGTGTGTGTGTGTGTGTGTGTGTGTGTGTGTGTGTGTGTGTGTGTGTGTGTGACGATACTTTTTTTTTATAAACCGCAAGTTCGACCTCAAGATATATGTGATATGGATGTGATATTATCTTCAGTGTTTTTAAGAAGAGATTAAAAAGAATAGTTCATGCAATATCAGAATTAAAATAAACATACTTTTCCAATGATTCCTGTTTTCCTTTACATCTTTCGTTTTCTGCCTTTCCGTCTTGTTAACGAAAGCAATACTGATACATGAGAAGACACATACATACATACATACATATATACATACGCACACACACACATACATACATACATACATACGTAACTTTACCTGTTAATTGGGACGATATTGTTCCTTTTGTTAATAACGGGACGGACTGAATATATCACTGAATATTTGTAGGCAGTTAATATTCTCAGTATAATCTTCCATTGTTGAAATATGACCTGTGTGTTGTGGTGGTGATGTTGGTCATGGTAAGGTGGTGGTGGTGGTGGTGGTGATTGTGGTGGTGGTGATGAAAAAAGGTCAGTGTGGCAGGCCTGGTGAGACTGGGTCATTGCCATTTTGCTTTCGTGTGTGTGTGTGTGTGTGTGTGTGTGTGTGTGTGTGTGTGTCGAGAGGTCAAGAGGAAGGCGGGCGGCGCGTGGGTGGTGAAGAGGGTCATCATTGCACCATCTTCATCATCATCATCATCATCATCACTTCTTGTTATATCATCATTGCTTGTCTTCATCATCATCTTTATCATCACTATCGTTGCACATTTACTCATCATCATCATTATATTAGTGCTCATAACGGGTATTCCTATATTACCACGTTTTTTCTTTACTCTTCTTTTTATTATTTTCATTATTATTATTATCATTGTTATTTTTCTCATCATAATTAAACATTGCCACTACAGTCACCCGTAACACCAAAAGCTTACGTGTCACAGTAATAATAATAATAATAATAATAATAATAATAATAATAATAATAATAATAATGATAATAATAATAATAAAAGCCACAATTATAACATCATTTCGCAAGTCTCCTTTTCAAAGAGAACAATGAATCCAAGTTGACAAGAATATAGATTAGATTTTTGCACAACCTCTCCCAGAACAATCCCATGAAACACACACACACACACACACACACACACACACACACACACACACACACACACACACACACACACACACACACACACACAAGGCCATCTCAGACGCACATACACACACACTCGAGCGCTGGTCAAATACTCGAGTTAGCTCAGACGGATCTATTTTTTTTTCTTCTCTTCTTTCTCTCTTTCTTTCTTCCTTTAATGAGCGAGTCTTCTGTTTCTTTTCCTCTTTTTTGGGGCTTTTTCTTTCTACTTTTTCCTTTTCCTTTTGTTTCTTCTTTTATGTTTTTTTTTCTTTCTGCGGTTTTGTTTTTCTTTATTAATAGTTTGTCTTTTCGTTCCTTATTTTCCTGTTTTAATTTCGTTTTTTGTTTTTATTTTCTTTCGGCATTCTATTTATTTCGTGTTTTCGTTGTTGCTTCCTTCTTTTCCTTCCTTCCTTCCTTCCTTCCTTCTTTCTTTCCTTCCCTCCTTTTCTTTATTCATTTCCTTCTCTCCTTTCTTTCTTTCTATCTTTTTCTTGGCTGTGATGAAGAAAAGAATGTGTGTGTGTGTGTGTGTGTGTGTGTGTGTGTGTGTGTGTGTGTGTGTGTGTGTGTGTGTGTGTGTGTGTGTGTGCCTCTTCTCCGCCCCGCTGCCTCGCTTTTGTCTGGTTCTGTGAGCGTTTTGATTGCAATTAGAGCGTGCAGACAAGGTAACAAAGACAGACAGACAGACACAGACAGACAGGTAGATAGACGAGCTCATATACTCTAACCTAAGGCTTCTTAAGTTGATGGGAAAGAGACACTGAGAGAAACATTAACTTAGACATACGTCGAAAAATAGTGAAATAAATTATACGCCAAGTGAATATATGTATCTATCTCCTCCTCTTCCTTCTCCTCCTTCCTTCATTTTCCTTACATTCCTTAACTCTCAGACTCTTCCTCCTTCGCTATTTCTCTTCCTTCCTTTCCCCGTCTCCTCTTCTTTCTCCTCTTCCTTCTCCTCCTTCCTTCATTTTCCTTACATTCCTTAACTCTCAGACTCTTCCTCCTTCGTTATTTCTCTTCCTTCCTTTCCCCGTCTCCTTTTCTTTCTCCTCTTTCTTCTCATTTAAAAGAGGTAGAAAAGCAAAGAAAAAATATATAAGAAAAGGAAATATTGCCCTTCCTTACACCCTCATACACTCTTTCACTCTTAACTCTTTCCCCGGGTATATATGTGTTTATCTATATGAATGTTTATCGATTCATCCATGTTCTCACCTTTCCTTCCTTCTTCCACAGGTGAGCGTGGCGGTGATGATACTTGGGCCGGCACGGTAAGATTTTTTTAAGGGGGGATGGAGGTAGTGTTGGGATATAGGTGTTTTTATTAGGGTGGAGTGGGTAGCGAAATGTAGGTGAATAGGTGTTTTTATAGGGGTGGAGTGGGTGAACTGTAGGTGAATATATGTATGATAAGTATGTAAGGGAGGTGGTTGGGAGGTGGATGAATGAATATATTTTTGTGGGTGTTAATGAATGGATGCTGTGTGTGTATTTGCTAGATTGGGGGCCGTGAGTGCGGGGTAGGTGGATAGAGTGGTGGATGAATCAGTGTGTGGGTGTTAGTGGATGGATACCGTATGTGTGTGTGTGTGTGTGTGTGTGTGAGAGGGCTGGGGGTCAGTGGGTGGGTGTGTCGGTGGGTGTGGGTGGATAGATTGAATATGGGTGTGGTTGGTCGTAGTGGGTGGGAAGGAAAATGCATACGTGACTGGTTGTTGGTGGAATCAGTTGAAACACGAATAAAATTAAATACTTATTCATGATCATAATAACATGCAGGATTTTTTTTTTCTTATAATAATCTTAGTGGAACGTGATCAGCCTTTTTTTTTTTTCGATTCTCCCCCCCCCCCTCTCTCTCTCTCTCTCTCTCTCTCAACAAACATTTTAATTCGCTTCTCCTGCAAAAAATAGTCTTCCTTAACCTTCCTTCCCTAGTTAATTATCTCGCTTCATATCTCACTCGTTCTCTCGCTCTCTCTCTCTCTCTCAAAGCAGCTCATTTCAAGGACCTGCCGGATTAATGTCTCTCCCTCTCTCCTTCCCTCCCTCTCTCCCTCCCTTCCTCCCTCCCTCCCTCTTTATATCTGCCTACTTCCATATCTAATTTAATCCCTTCATCCCCGTACCTCACCCTTCCCTCCCTCCTTCCCTCCCTACTTAACTCGTTCTTTCTTCTACTCTTTTGCTTCTTAACTACGCATATTCTTTTACCCACATTCTCCTTCTCTTCCTCTCTCACTTACATAAGAACATAAGAACGTAAGGAGTCTGCAAGAGGCCGGTTATCCTATACAAGACAGCTCCTGTACACCCAACCCCACCTTACCTCACCATCCATGGCTTTATCTAACCTCTTCTTGAATGTATCTACGGTATTGGCACCCACAACATGGCTCCCAAGCCTGTTCCATTCCACCAATTCTTGCCTATGTCTTTGTTGAATCTGAATTTGTCTAACTTAAAACCATTGCCACGCGTCCTACCTGGCTATTTTACTATCAAAATCTTATTGACATCCCCTTTCTCTTTCCTCCCTTCCTTTATTCCTCTGGCACTTCTCTCCCTACCTAATTTTTCCTTTTTTCTTTCCTCCATTCCTGTGTATGATGTTCTCTTCCCTTCTCTCCCCTTTTCTTCCTCTTATTCTGCTCCTCTTCTTCCTACTCCTACCTCTAACAGCATCCTTCTTTTTTTTACTTCCTTACATTCCTCTGTATAATTTTGCTCCCTTCCCTCTCTCCCTTTCTCCAACTCCTTTTCTTCCTCCTCTTGTTTCTTCTTTTCCAGCAGCATTCTTCTTTTTTTCTTCCATTCATTCCTCCATATGTCTAAGCATCCTTCCCTTCCCCCATTTCCTCTTTCTCCTCCTCGCATTCTTTCTCCCAACAGCATCCCTCCATATAACTTGTCCCCCTTCCCTCTCCGTCTTCATCTTCATTCTCCTATTTCTCCCAACAATATCCTTTTCTTTCTTCTCTTCAGCTCCTCTATATGACGTAGCTCCCTTCCTTCTCCCTTTTATCCTATTCCTCATCCTTCTATTCCTTCTCCCTTTAGGTATGCCTGGGGGGGGGGGAGAGAAGGAGGGCTACGCAGGGGGCCATCTGGTTTTGTCCCCCCTGGTCTCCCTTCCTCTTACCGTCTTGTTTCTTCCGGGTCGTGGTGGTCCTGGTGGTCGTGGAGGCGGGCGTGACACAGCCGATGACTTGCACCTCTTGATTAGTCTTTGTCTGGTCCAATTAATGTGATAAATGGCCATCAAGCTACTGAGGGTGTGGTGGCGTGTGTGTGTGTGTGTGTGTGTGTGTGTGTGTGTGTGTGTGTGTGTGTGTGTGTGTGTGTGTGTGTAATGTAACCTTATATGCGCAAGCTATGATACGCGTACAGTTTGTCATGTTAGGATGGAAAGGACGTGACACAACACCTGTTAACGCGGAAATAACACTCGTCCAACCCGGTATTTGTTTGTGTTAGGGACTGAGTGGGTGGTGGTTGTGTGTGTGTGTGTATGTGTGTGTGTGTGTGTGTAATATAGCGTCCCTTATATTCACGTGTCCAGTTTGTCATATCAGGGTAGACGGGACGTGACACCACACCTGTTAACGCGGAAATAACACTCGTCCCTCCCAGTATTTGTTTTTGTTAGTGAGTTAAGAACATGAAAAGTACATGCATACCCCGCCTGTGATACTACCTGAAGTTTATTATGTCACTCTGTAAATGACGAGGCATAATTTTTATATATATTATGACACTGAGGCACACCCATTACCACCCAGTCATTGCTTATGTTAGTGAGTTAAGAAGATAAGGAGCTTGTATATTCACCGCCTATGATGCAGAATTGCGTTTATTATGTTAGTATTTATGGCGTGGCAGTAGATTGGGTTGTATAATCATAATGACGAGGTATCTAACACTGAAGTACACTCATTACCACCCAGTCATTGCTTATGTTAGTGAGTTAAGAACATAAGGAGCATACATATCTTCACCGCCTATGATGCAGAATTGAGTTTATTATGTTAGTATTTATGGCGTGACACTAAATTGGGTTGTATAATTATAACAGCAACATGTTCTAACACGGAAATAAGTACACTTCGTTTTGTTAGGGAGTGAGTTAGTTTCTTCGCCGCCTATGATGTGCACTTCAGTTTAACACGGAATCTCACTCGTTACACTTCGTTCAATTCTTTATGATTTAGTGCCACAGACTCATGCCCTTTGTCAGACTCTCATCAAATGGTTCTCAATCGCAGTGGTCAGTTTTGGAGCGGTAAGGTTTGACGCGTGTAAAGTATGGGAGTTAGTGCAGTGAGTGTTGATATTTATGAGTCTTACACAGGCTGGCGAAAAATAAAAGAAAGGTCAGTATTTTTCGGCCGGTGAGTGAGTGAGCGAGTGAGGTCATGTTGTGTCAGGCAGACGTGTTGCTGCACCTGATTGCATGATGCCTTGCTTAAGAACCATCCCCTCCCATGCCTCCCTCCGTGTGTGTGTGTGTGTGTGTGTGTGTGTGTGTGTGTGTGTGTGTGTGTGTGTGTGTGTGTGTGTGTGTGTTCACCTGCAAATAATGCACCCAGAAACCACACCCAGCATTTCTTAATAAGCACACCAGATCGAAAGATAAAAAGAAATTGGGTTAAACGTCTCGGAACAATTAGACTTCAAGATTTATTTAAACGAACAAAATTAAAACAAATCTATACATGAAAAAAATATATCCCTTTTTATGGAGGATGCCAGCCTTATATTACCCCAAAGAAGTTATTATTTTTTCTCCATAATACCACACAAGGAAACACAAGGACATAATCGACTAAAAGAGTCCAATTAGTTGAGTTATACCTGAGGCGGCTTCTGAGAACTAGTTAATTGTCCTCTACCTTCCCCATACATAGCAATACCTCACCTCCATATGAAGCTTTAATATGTAACAGCATCAACTACAAAGCTGTCTAATATACTTTTTTTCATCCACTATACATGTTAAGGTCTACCTCAAGTTCTTACCTCCATTTGAAGCTTTAATATATATCAGCATCAGCTACAAAACTGTCTAGTATATTTCTTCATCCATTAGTAAAGGTGTGATTTATTCCTTTCATCCACTGCGCCACTTGTTGAGGTGTGGGTTTGCCGGGCTCACACGAGACTCCCATTAGACGTAGAAAAAGTGATGCGCAGGACGGTTATCTTTCTGAGTTCACCTTGCATCTCTTTGTGTAGACGTATGCATCCTGTTGGTATCGCCCTCTCACGGGAGTTCTGAACATATATTTTTTCTCCCTTTGTCCATCCTTCTTTACATTAAACAGAGCGAGTCGTGTGTCGAAAATGAACTACGTTGGTATTTTATCTACATATGTGTATCGGGTTGGGTCTAAATAGATAGGTTTATTTAGTATTTGTAAAAGTAATTTTCGTGAATTGAAATTAACTGCGTTGCTGTTATCGTAGTAGTATAGTAGTAACAGTAGTAGTAGAAGTAGTAGAAGTAGTAGTAGTAATAAGTAGAAAAACAGAATGTGGAGACGAAGAAGGAAAAGACGGAAAAAAGAAGAAAAAAAATATGTATAACCTCGTAAATCATTAATCTATCAATGTAACATGTCTTCCTAAAGTGTTCTGTCTTTAATAACAAGCAAACAAATGAAGCTCTTAAACAGTTAGGAAGTATATCTATTAGTCTTTATTGATCATTAAAGTAAATTGTGTGTGTGTACGTCGTTGTTGTGTTATCAGCCTTCCTAACGGGTCTACATTACGATATTTTTTGCCCCATAATAATGAGCTGAACAAATGCCTGTGTATTAATTGCATCACGTCCCGCCGCGGGTGTGCCAGGCATGGAGGGAAAAAGAGTAAATTCAAGCAAGTATAATTACATGTTTTACTAACTATTACAATGTTAGTGCGTGAGGCGACTGGCTAATTAATCTTGCAAACTCCTTATGTTCTTATGTTACTATGTTCTAATTAACTGTTAGCAAAAATATACAAGGAACTAAGGTGTCCAGAAAGTGTTTAGGGAATATGATGTTAGCACGTACGATGACTCTGTAGCTAAGTGTGTATATGCTTATAGAAGGGAATTACGTGATCGGAAAGGGCTCAGCCGGAATGGGAAAAAAAAGGAATATAAGGAAGAAATGTATCCAAATAATAAATGAAAGACAAAGAATAATAAGAGTACTAGTTTGTTTGTTTTTTACAGCAAACGAGACAGCTCAAGGGCACAAAAAAAGGAAACAATAATAATAATAAAAAGCCCGCTACTCGCTGCTCCTAAAAAGAAAATCAAAAGAGGTGGCCGAAAGAGAGGTCAATTTCGAGTGTTGGGAAAGTGTTGCCATAGAGTGGAGAGGAAGGAGAGATAGATGAGTAGATAGATAGATTGATACATTGATTTGTATGTATGTAGATAAGAAGATTGAGGGAAATAAGGATAAGAAACAAAGGAAAGAGATAAATTTACCTCTCCTCCTCTTCCTCCTCCTCACCTTCCCTCAATATTCTTTCTTCTTTTTCTCCTCCTCCTCAGTCTTCTTTTTTCATCTTCCTCCTCCTCCTCCTTCCTTCCTTCCACACCACCTCATGCTCCTTACCTCATCCACTCCTTACCCTCCATTCTCCTCCTCCTCCTCCTCCTCCTCCTCCTCCTCCCTCTTTCCTCTTTTTTTTCCCTCCTCTTCCTCCCCCTTCCTTCCTTTCTTCCACCCCAACTCCTGCGCCTTTTTTGCATCTGTCCCTCCTCCTCCTCCTCCTCCTCCTCCTCCTCCTCCGCAAACGTGACAGGACCCGGGCGTTGAGGAGGCTCCTACATGACTGTTTTCAAGGATTGCCGAAGGATAGGAGGTCTGGGAATCCCTAACATTCTCTCTCTCTCTCTCTCTCTCTCTCTCTCTCTCTCTCTCTCTCTCTCTCTCTCTCTCTCTCTCTCTCTCTCTCTCTCTCTCTCTCTCTCTCTCTCTCTCTCTGTGTGTGTGTGTGTGTGTGTGTGTACGTAAAGGAGAGAGGGAGAGAAAGAGAGAGCAGTGGGAGGGAGCGAGAGAGGGAGATTTCAACGGGGCAGTAAGTACCTATCAACACGGCCGCTTAACCCTCCCAAGTAAGCATCTTCTCATTTTCATAAGCGGATTACATAGGTATTTTTAAGGCGGTGAGGAGGAGGTCTTGTTTAAATGTCCGTGGTAAATATTTATTCTTCATTTGATAGATGGTTTTTTTTATGGAATTAGAGACGAGTACTTTCTCTTTATATTATTATTGTTTTTTTATTTTTTTATTCATGAAGTATTTTGATATGTTTGAAATGTTGAAGAAAGAGAAAGACTGCATTGGTATTACTACAGCAATAATGAAGATACATATTAAAATCTCCTCCTCCTTTTCTTCTTTCTTTTCCTTTCCCTATTAATTTCTCTTCCTTTATCCTCCTCTCCTTGATCCTTCTCTTCCTCCATCGCAACATTTTTCTCCTTCGCTTCTTCCTTTCTTTTCCTTTCTTCTCTCCTTGGTTCTTCTTTTCTTCCTCCATCTCCATATTTTTCTCCTCTTCTGCCCTCTTCCACCTTCCTCTTTTTCTTATTCCTCCTCTAATTGGTCCTTCTCTTCATCTTTCTCCATCTCCATAGTTACCTTCATCTTCACCCATTCCTTCATTATCATCTTCCTTCCTCTCCCCATCTTCGCCCTCCATCTTCTCCTCATCCGCTTCCACCTTCTTTTTTCTCTTATTCCTCCTCTAATTGGTCCTTCTCTTCATCTTTCTCCATCTCCATAGTTATCTTCATCTTCACCCATTCCCTCATCTCCTCTACTTCCTTCCTCTCCCCTATCTTCGCCTCCATCTCTGACCTTCACCGTTGTTATATCCATACTAAAGAATAAATTGTTGGGACACGTTAATGCCATACACTATACGCACAAAAAGCGGCAAACCAACGCTCTTAAATCCAGCAAAAAGGAAAGAGTGGAAGGAAGGAAAAAAGGTTAATGTCTAGTTCTTGTAATGGTTGTGGTGGAGAGGTCAGGGAGGTGGCGGCGGTAATTTTGGAGGTGGCTTTGGTAATGGTGGAGATGCTAATGGCTTGGGCTCCAGGAGTGAGATTGTAGCACTAGGCAGGAAGGACTGTTATATCGTAAGGTTGAAAATTGTATTGGGTTGTTGTTGGAAGAGAAGTGATGTTGGGTTGGTATTAGTGAGATTGACGAGATAATTAAAGGACGGAGGAAAAATATAAGTTAGGAGATTGATTGATTGTTTGTTGTTAGTATTAGTGTGACAGAGAATGGGTTGATGAAGGAATATATGAAAAGTTAAGAGGTAATTGTAATAGGTTTAGGTTTACAAAGTGACTGAATGTTTTATAAGTATCCTATAAGTGATATTAAAGAGGCTAAGGAACGGAGTTGGATGTAAAGAAAAGGAGAATCGAAAGATGATAGACAATGCAAAGGTGAGAGAAGCGTATTTGAAATAGTAAGTAATGTTGAAGGTATATATATAAGTTTGGAGACTGATTGTTGTGTTAGTATTATTATGAATGATAGTGAATGGATTGATGAAAAAATAGGACGTTATGAAAAGTTAGAGGTAATTGTAATTAGTTAAGATTTAAAAAGAGACAATGTTTTATAAGTATAAGTGATATTGAAGGGACTAACGAAGGAATTGGAAGTAAATAAAAGGTGAATTAATAGATTATAGACGCTGCAAAGGTAAGAAAGAAAAAGTGTATTTGAATGAGTAAGTATTATTGAAGGTATTTAGATCTTAGCAAAGAAGTGGAAAGGAAATAAAGGGATAATAAGAGACATCATCACCCCAATAACATTAGTCTACCAGAACAAAGGAGTTCCCCAACATGTTCCACGTTCTCCGTTGGATGCTACTAGTGTACTCCATCACGCTCCGGCAAGTGTCCTAATCGTGTTATTCTCCCTCCACCTGGTTCTGCTGTCGGGACCCAGAAGACGAACAAACAGAGGAATGACCATAACAACACAGATAATAGTGACCCCAATCAGAGGCAAATACCGGATGGAGATATGGAGACAAGAATTGTAAATATCTGAGACGAAATGGAAGGAAAGCAATTAGTCAGATATACTATAAAAAAAAATAGTCATAAACATCTCATAGGACAGGCAAAGACAAGGAGGGTAGCGGAAACAGATACCCAGACCCAGATGCAGAAAGTAGATACCCAGTAGGCGGGGTCAGAAAGTGTGGATGACCATTCCAATATTACCTGTACCCTTTACTCCTTCTGCCCATCTGTTATCAGCTCTACGCTTGATATGACCCGTCCAAGCTTATTAGAATACCTTTAACTTTTGTTCCGTAAAGAAAAAATTATATTCAGTAGATAATATAAACCCGGGAGCATACGCTATAACTCATCTCCGTTGTATCTAGGGTCAGATTTCATGGTATTAATGGAACGGTAGTGTAGGTGTAAGAATAGAGGGGTGGGAGGAATTTGTCGTGCCATAACTCCAGCGTGGTAAAGGTAGGTGGAAGGGCGTGCGAGGGCGGGGCGGGCAGGAACACGTCTTAGGAGGGGAGGTTTTTGTGCCTTAGAGATATTTAGTAGATAGAGATGTTGATGGTCTGTTCTGTTGTGATGGGAATAATTTCTCCTCCTCACGATATATCTCTCAGGGTATACATGACAGCTGAATGTTGTATGGGAGAGAGAGAGAGAGAGAGAGAGAGAGAGAGAGAGAGAGAGAGAGAGAGAGAGAGAGAGAGAAGGAAAGATAAAGGAGGGAGGAAAGTAGAGATCGAGTAAAGGAGAAACAAATTGGAATAGGAAAAAGAAAAGAAAAGGAAAGGAAGGGAAGGAAGGAGAGAGAGAGGATAAGAAGAGACGAAAATAGGATAAGAAAAGACGAGGAAAAAAGTGAGGAAGGTCGTATACAAGAATGGAAGATAAGGAATAGAGGAAGAGAGAGAGGGAAGGAGAGAAAATTCCTCCCTCCCTCCCCGTTTCTCTCCACCTTTCCTCCCCTTTCCGTGGCGCAAGACCCGTGTTGAATGCGGAACTCTGAGCGACTTTCCGAGGGTACCGTATTGGCGAGGCTGTTGTTGTTGTTGTTGTTGTTATTACTATTATTATTATTATTATTATTATTATTATTATTATTATTGTTATTATTATTATTGTTGTTACTGTTGTTGGTTATGATGATGAAATGGTGGTAGTAGTAATAGTAGTAGTAGTAGTAGTTAGTAGAAGGATATAATATAGAGAGGGTGGAAAATAAGGGAAAGAAAAAGAAGAAAAAAAGAAAAGTAGTTGTGTAAGAGAGAGAGAGAGAGAGAGAGAGAGAGAGAGAGAGAGAGAGAGAGAGAGAGAGAGAGAGAGAGAGAGAGAATAAAGGGAGTAATAATAAGTTAATAACACCTTCTTTTGCCCCGCCAACCTCTTAACCTCGAGAAGACACTCAAGATAAATAAAGACTCGCAAGGCCTCCGTGACACCTCCTCTTCCTCCTCCTCCTCCTCCTCCTCCTCCTCCTCCTCCTCCTCCTCCTCCTCTTCTTCTTCTTCCTTCCTTCATTTCTGTTATCTTCCTTCTCCTCATCATCATAATTGTTATTATCATTTTTTTTATTCTTCTCTTTCTCTTCCTCTTCCTTCTTTTGTATGTCATTTCTTTTTATTCTTGCTGTCTTCCTCTTCCTCTTTTTACTCCTTCGTTTCTTCATCTAGTGCTTCTTCCTCTTCCTCGTCCTCTTCTTTGTCTCCTACTCTTCCCTCTCCTCTTCTTCCTTCTCCTATTCTTATTTTTCCTTTTTCTCTCTCCCTTTCTGTTTTCGCCTCCTTCCTCCATTTTCTCCTTCAATTTTCTTATTCACCTCTCGAGGGCTTCGTCTTTCTCCCTACCTCCTTTTTTTTTCCCTCCACATTCGCCTTTCCTCCTCCTTCTCGTGCATATCAACAACCCTCAGCTTTCAGAATTATTCACCAAAATCATAATCAAGTAAATATGTGTAATTGTTTTCATTTCTCTCAAAGTTGTTGTGCGTGTGTCTTTAATTCGTTCCTCGGAGGCAACTTTTTTCAACCATTGTGCAAACGTTTAGGCAACTCGTGTGTGTGTGTGTGTGTGTGTGTGTGTGTGTGTGTGTGTGTGTGTGTGTGTCATTCCTTAGCAAAATTTCCATTAACCTTTTCCACTTGGCTTATTAAGATTTCAACCTTTCTATTTGTCTACATTTGTGTGGAGTCGCATTTACGTCTGTCTGTCTGCCTGTCTGCCCATTAATCTGTTTGTTTATGTGTGTGTGTTAGTCTGTTGGTCATTGCTAACAAGAATTCCCATCGACCTTCTGTTCGTTTATTATTATTTCAAAGTTAATATTCACGTTCTGTTCGGTAAGGTTTCAATGTATATGTTTACGTCTTGTTAGTTTAAGATTTCAAAGTTGACATTCACCTCCTGTTAGTTTATTAAGATTTCAACGTTTTTATTTATCTGCATGTATTGTGAGTTACAGTAATTTCTCTTCAGTACCAGTCTACTTATGAATCTGTTTGAGGGTATCTGTAAACTCATTTCTGGTTAAGTTCTCAAACCTTTTATCTAGTACCTCCTTGTTTTGCCTGTACCTCTCTGTTCAACATTCTTTTATTATATCTATTTTCTCTGATTAATATTTGTATGTCTTTCTCTGTTTAGCTATCTCTTTGTTTATATATGTTCCTCTCTGTTTCATATTCTATTTGTTTATGTCTGTTCCTGTATTGAGTAATCTATTAATATCTGCGCCTCTGTGTATAATACCATGTTTAGTAGTTAATGCAAACAATAACAACGACTAACACTGATCAAACTGTTTGTAGCACTAATTTTGTGGACTGGAACTGGTACATAGGGATATAGAGATATAGAGATCGGGACATACACACAGACAGACAGACAGACTAAGGTTAAGAAGCAGTCAGGATCGAGGAGAGCTAATTAGATAATATACACGTAGCGTTCATGTGAAGGCTGAGAATTAGATCACCTCCGCGGGTTCCTGTTTTTGTGTGTGTGTGCGTGTGTGTGTGTGTGTGTGTGTGTGTGTGTGTGTGTGTGGATAATGAGTAAAAACTTGTCTCCACCCTCAAGGAAAATGCGAATCGGCGTTGTCCTAACCTTAGATTATTATTGGGGGGACTTAAATGTATTTGTGTATTTCTTCTGTAAATTTTAAATGGAAAAAGATAATAAACGTTGCTTTTGAGAACATAAACATAAACGTTACATAATTTGGTCAAAAAGGAGACAAACGTAAAAAGCACAATCTCTTTTGAAATAGAAAGGGTAGAAAAGGCTAATTTAGTATAATTAAGTGGAAAATAAAAAGAGAGAAGGATGAGAACGAAATAGGTGAAAATGATGGAGGAATGCTTGAAAATATGTTACCTAGCTCCTTTGAATGATAAAATAATGACATTGGAAATAATAATGAAAACGGAGGAAGAAAGGATGGAGAGCAGTAGAATGAAGAGAAACAAGAAATAATTAAGAATGAGTTGAGGTTTAAGAGAAAGGCTTTTGAGAGTGAATAAAGAAAATGGAAGATGGAAAAAAGGAAAAAGGAGGAGAAAGAAATAAGAAAGGATGGAGAAGACTTGAACATTTGCATCTTTTGAATGAATAAAGGGAATGAAGATAATGACGAAAGAGGAGGGTTGAAAAGAGGAAGATGGGAAGACAGAGCAGAACAGTGAACATGTGTCGAAAGAAGGAAGAGGAGGAGAAAGAACAGCAGTAGGAAGAAAAAGATAACAGAAGAAGGAGAAACAGAACAGAAGTAGGATAAGAAAACGAGCAGCAGGCGGAAAAGAAAGAGAACAAGAGGAATAGAGAGAGAACAATAACAGAACAAAGAGAACATTTGGAGGAACAAAACAAGAGAGACGGAAGTGGTTAGGGAGGCATGCTAATCCTGTCAACCGTTAACTAAATCAATTGACAGAGATAGGCAGCCAATCAGAGAGGCAGACAAACAGATAGACAGAGGTTCAGATGGACAAAAAGTGGTTCTGTCAGACTTGTGTGTTCTACAGGAGTGACCAGGAAGGGCAGGCGGGGAATGGAGGGAGAAGGAAGGGAAAGAAGAAAGGGAGGTTTTAGGAGCAAGAGAAGGGAGTAAAAAGGGAGTTTGCAGAATGGAGGAAATGGAGGCAAGTTGTAGAAGGGAGAAAAAAAGGGAGTTTGTAGAAGAGAAAAAAGGGAGGGAAGTTGTAGAAGGCAGAAAAAAGGAAGTTTGTAGAAGGGAGAGAAGGGAGAGGAACAATGGATGAAGAGAAGGGAGTTTACACAGGGGAGAGAAGGAAGGGAGGATAAGGGAGAGGAGGTATGGAGGGAGAGAAGGAAGGGAGGTTGTAGAGGGGAGAGAAATAGGGAAGGAAAGGGAATGAGAGTAGAGTAAGGATAAATGAGAGAAGGAAAAGACAGATTGAGAGAAAGACGCATAACAAGGAAAGAAAAAAATTAAAGAATGCTGAAAATGTTAAGAGAGAATTACTATTGTCTATTATTATTTACTGTTCTCTGTAGGTAAGGGAGAAGGAACATAGATTAGCTCTTGGGAAGTTAAGTATAAAAAAAGGAAGAAGACAAAGTAGCAGTAAGAGGAAAAATAGAACAGGATGAAAGTGAAAGTTGAATAGGGAAGCGTTACACAAAAGGAAGAAAACGAAGACAAACCTTTCATACAGGGAACAAAACAAGACAAACGTTACATAGAAAGAACAAAACGAAGACAAACGTTACATAGAGGGAACAAAAAAGAAGAGAAACGTTAGATAGAGATAAGAGAAACGTTTCGTCCAGAAGAACAAAAAAAAAGAAATAAAACCAAAAAAAAGAATGCGAACCGAGATGAAGACAAACATTACATAAAGGGACCAGACCAAAACAAAGGCAAACGTTACATAAGGGGGTAAAGAGAAGACAAGCATTATAGAAAACGGGCGGGCAAGGAGAAAAACGTTACAATTCAAGTGAGCAAGAAACGAAAAAGGCGTGGAGTAACTAGGCGGCAACAAATAGATGGCGTAACGAGGAGTAAAGGAGTAAAGGAGGAGTTAGTGAGTAAACGAAGGAAGAAGACAGAAAAGAAGAAATGGGAGAAATAGAACAGGTTGAAAGTGAAAGTTGAATAGCAAAACGTTATACAGAGAACAAAGAACGAGCGGGAAAGCAAGAACTAAACTAAACGAGAAGTAACTAGATATTATTGAATGGAGTAAAAACATGGAAAGAGAGAGAAAGGAAGGAGTGATACAGAGGGAAAAAAAGAATATAGAAGAAAAGGAAGGAAGGAAGAACATAAGGTTGATAAAAATGTGGAATAACTAAAAAAAAATAACTAGAGCAAAGAGGAAAATATACAGTAAAATAAATTAAAGGAAGTGATAGATAAGAGTGATAAGATTAAAAAAAATTATGAAGTAATGAAAAAATAACTAAAACAGAGGTGAAAAAATATCGAGCAAAGAAAAGAATGTGGGGTCAAAAAAAGCTAAAAAAAAAATGGAATAAAACAAAGCCTATGAGGGAAAAAAATAAAATATGGAGGAAAAAAAACTAACCTTTCGAGCAAAAAAAAATAGCTGGAAAGAAAAACAAAAATGTGAAGTAAAAAAAAAAAAAGAAACTACAAAAAATATGTGAAATAAAATAATAGAGCAAAAAATGAGAGAGAGAGAGAGAGAGAGAGAGAGAGAGAGAGAGAGAGAGAGAGAGAGAGAGAGAGAGAGAGAGAGAGAGAGAGAGAGACCGGAACACACACCATCACACACACACACACACACACACACACACACACACACACACACAGCCACCACCACCACCACCGCAGACCCCAAGGTGAAGTCCCCCAAGGCGAAATTAGCACATAGCACCATATGATTTTCGCCCTTGAAGCACCGAAACACAAGGGCGAAGACATTGCGGCCTCATCGACGGGTCCCGAAATGTCAAATGACCGACATAGTTTGGCCACCGCCCCTCCCCCTCCCCCCCCCCTCTCTCTCTCTCTCTCTCTCTCTCTCTCTCTCTCAAGTTACCTGGGAACCTCCTTTTTTTATTGTAATAAGTAAGTTGTACAGTTTTTTTTTCTTGTTTTTAGCGACAATGAGTGTGGGAAAATTGTGTGGTAGTGGTGGTGGTGGTGGTAGTAGTAGTAGTAGTAGTAGTAGTAGTAGTAGTAGTAGTAGCAGCAGCAGTAGTAGTATTAGTAGTAGTAGTAGTAGGAGGAGGAGGAGGAGGAGGAGAAGTAGTAGTAGTAGTAGTAGTAGTCTAAGGCGAGATGAAGTAGGATGATGGGGAGGAGGAGGAGGAGGAGAAGGAATTGTAGTAGTAGTAATAGTAGTAGTAGTAGTAGTAGTAGGAGGAGGAGTAGTAGTTCTAACAGCAGCAACAACAACAACAACAAAACCCCCAAACATCCCACACCCTAACATAGCTAACACACACCAACACCAACAACAGCAACCGCAGGATCAGGAGGAAGGGAAGGAGTAGGAGCATAAAGAGGAGGAGGAGGAGGAGGAGGAGGAGAAACGTAGGTAGCGGCCGCCATTGTGTCAGTAAACATGTCTCTCCTCTCCCTCCCATTGTATCGTCGTGTCGGAGGCGGAAGCGACGAGTCTGGTAATGGCCGTACAAAGAGTCATTTAGGCCAGAGAGAGAGAGAGAGAGAAAATGTGGAGATGGAGACTTTGATGCGATATAAGTAGTGATCCATTACCAGAGAGGAGATTTTGATGCGTGATTAAGTAGTGATCAGTCTCCAAATTAGTTAAAAAGTAGGAGAGCAGAACTATTTAATGGATGAGAGAGAGAGAGAGAGAGAGAGAGAGAGAGAGAGAGAGAGAGAGAGAGAGAGAGAGAGAGAGAGAGAGAGTGGGCGGGCAGGAATGGACAGGGCAGAGGTGACGGGGCGTGGCCGGTTGTGGAGGAGGAGGAGGAGGAGAAGGGGAGGTAGGCAAAGTCGCTGAAGGAAGGGAAGCAGTGTAAGGGAAGGGATTGGGATATTAAGGGAGATTGAAGAAAGGGAGGAAGGCTTGGGTAGGGGACAGTAAGAGTATATAGGGAAGGGGAGGTATGGGGTAGGAAACGTAGATCAGAAGGGAAGGGGAGGGGAAGGAAGGTAAATAGCAATGGAGGGGAAATAGGGAAAGGGGAGGGTGGATATTATGTGGGGCAGGATGGGTAGGAGGCATAAGGTAACTGAGGATGGGGAAAAGGTAAGGTAGGGGAAGGTAGGAGGTATGGGGTAGGGAGAATGGATGCTGGTTAAAGGAGAATGGGTAGGAGGGTATGGGGAAGTGAGGGTCGGGTATGGAGGGTGAACAGAAGGATAGGGGAGGATGGGTAGGGAGATGGGTAGGGGCTAGTGGGCATTGTGTAGGGGAGGGTAGAGAGGAGGTATAGGGAAGGGAAGGGAATGGTGGACTGATAGTATGGGGAAGGGGGGATGGATGTAGGGTAGAGGACAGTTGGCATTGGGTAGGGTAGGGGAGGATAGGGTAGGGGATAAGGTAGAGGCTGATGGGCATTGTGTAGGGGAGGGTGGTTAGGATATATGGGGAAAGGGGAACAGGAAGGAAGGGGAGTGAGATAGGGGAATTAGGGTAGTGGAGAAGGGTAGGGTGGGTAGGAGGTATGGGGAAGGGAGGGAGCAGGGGGTGGTATCCAAGAGGTAGGGATCAGTAGGTAAGGAGTGGGGGAAGGGGGGATGGTTTGGGGGGGAGGTAGCATGGGGAGCGGGCAGGGGGTGTTGGCTTTGGGAGGAGGGAAGTGGGACATAGGTAAGGGAGAGGTAAGGAGGGGAGGAGTAGGGGACGGGGGCGGTGGGTAAGGGTAAGGGGTTGGGGCAAGGGGGGGTTAAGGTGGCTCCTGGCTCCTTAAAGGTCACTCACAGCCTCCCAAAGGTCAGAGGGAGACACTCTTACCCCGGGGCACTCCACTACTTCTTTGCCTCCCTCCCTCTCTTCTCCTCCTCTTTGTTCTCTTCTTTCCTTCTTCCCTTCTTATTTTTTGTCCTAACTCTCGTTTTCCGTTCCGGTATTGTGTCATTTTTTTACCTTCTCTTTTTATCTCCTTTCCCTTTTTTCTCTCTCTCTCTCTCTCTCTCTCTCTCTCTCTCTCTCTCTCTCTCTCTCTCTCTCTCTCTCTCTCTCGTTTCTATTTTAATCTTAGCTATCTCATTCTTTCTTCATTCTAGTATCGTTCTATTCCTCCTTTCTTCCATTTTATTTCTACATTCTCCTTATTTTCTCTTTTTATCTCCTTTTTTTTAATTTATTAGTCTCCTTCCATCCCTTCCTCCTGTCTCTCTTTCTTCTCCTTTCTTCTTTTGTCTCCTCTCCCCTTTTCTCTTACCCTTTCTTCTCCTTTCATCTTTTTTCTCTACTTTCCTCTTTTTTTATTCTCTCCTTTCCTCTATTTATCTACCCTCCTCCTTCTTCATTCCTCTCTTTTCTTCTTTATCTATTCTTTTTCTCCTCTATCTTTCGTAGTCTCCCTCTTCTCCTTTTTATCCCATTTTCTTTCATGCCGCTTCTCTCTTTTTTTTTTCGTCTTATTTGTCTTTTTTGTCTTCATTTCTTACCCTTGACTTTTCTTCATTTCGTCATGTCTTCCTTCTTTGCATTTTCTTCTTCCTTTTCTACCTTTCATTCCCTTGACATTTCTGCATTTCAATTTGTCTGTTTCCTTCTCTACTTCTTCTTTTAGATTTCTTTCTCCTGATGTTTCTTTCCTCCTCTCTCTCTCCTTTGTCTTCTCTTCTTACTCCTTTTCCTTCATGTTTTTTTCTTCGTTTCTCTTAAAAGCAGTGATCATTTTTTTCCCCTTGTTATCGTTATCTTTCTCTTCCTCAATATTCTCCTTTCATTTCTTGTTATAATCATCTTTCTCTTCCTCTCTTTTTTTTTTTGTTCCTTCTTTCTCCCTTTTCATTATCATCTTCGTTTTCACCATCATCATCATCATTTTTATCATCATTTTCTTCTTTCTCTTTTTATCTCTATATATATTTTGAGAGAGAGAGAGAGAGAGAGAGAGAGAGTATATCCCGTACACATCTTCTCTCTCCTTGACATATTGTTATCATTATTATTCTCCGTCAGTCTTGCCGTCAACAAAAAAGTTCCCAGGAATGGAGTTATGGAGAATAATTAAACTGTAACAATATTATAATCATTCCTGTGGCGCCAACGAATGATTAGAGAGAGGAAAAAAAAAAGATATGTAGAGGAGGTAAAGAGAGTGGGAGACTTAAGAAGAGGAGAGGGGAGGAGGTGGATAAAAGGCAGTATATAGGGAAAGGAGAAGAGGGCGATAAAGAGAGGAATAGAGAAGGGAGAGAGTGATAGAGAGGATATATAGACAGACAGGAGAAGGGGAAGGTTAGGAAGGGAGGGATAAAACATAGGGAAAGGATAGAGGGGAGGAGAAAGGCGGGAAGGAAGCCAAATTGAAAGAGAGAGAGAGAGAGAGAGAGAGAGAGAGAGAGAGAGAGAGAGAGAGAGAGAGAGAGAGAGAGAGAGAGAGAGAGATGAGGGAAGATAGGAAAGGAAAAGGAGAGATTGTGGAAGGCAGGAGAGAGAAAGAAAAAGGTTGGGAAAGAGAGGAAAGAAAAAGAGTGATTTGGACAAACAGAAGACAGGGATTGAGACAGAGAAGGCGAAACAGAAAGATTAGAGGAGAAAGAAGACAAGAATAGAGGTAAGGAAAAGAGAGGAGGCAAAGATTTAGCTGTTAGGAGCAATTAGAAGCATAGAAAGAGAGAGACTGGGAAATACAGGAAAGAAAAAGAGAGAAATTGGAAGAAACAGAAGAGAGAGAGAGAGAGAGAGAGAGAGAGAGAGAGAGAGAGAGAGAGTGAGTAGACTTTACAACAATTAGGATCAAAAGGAAACACCAAAAAACAACCACCATAACAACCGCACGCCAACAGACTAGAAAGCAACCACAAAATGAGGGGGAGGGAGGCCCGTTGCAGAGACTGACCCCCGACCCTCCCCGACCCTCCCTCAACTCGTGCGATCCGTCCGTTCGGGTAGGCGGACCACCGGAAGCTGCGAGATGCCTGTGCAGGGTTTCCCGTCCGCTCGGCACGTCCTGTCTCGCCGCGACCCGCCGTTGAAGAGGTCCTTGCCACGCCTGACTCACCTTGACAGTAGACTCCCGCAGGTGAATAGGTGCTGTAGAGGAATGCGGGAGAGTTGCTATACGAGGTGGCTGTGGAGCGAGATAAGAACTGGAGGGGAAATAGAAAGAAAGGGAGGCAGGAAGAAGGCATGATCTACAAAGAATCATTGCTGGAACTGGGAAAAATAGGTGAATAGGTGTTGTAGAGGAATGTGGAAGAGTTGCTATACGAGGTGGGTGTGGAGCGAGATAAGAACTGGAGGGGAAATAGAAAGAAAGGGAGGCAGGAAGAAGGCATGATCCAGGAAGAATTATTGCTGGAACTGGGAAAAATAGGTGAATAGGTGTTGTAGAGGAATGTGGAGGAGTTGCTATACGAGGTGGCTGTGGAGCGAGATAAGAGCTGGAGGGGAAATAGGAAGAAATGGAGGCAGGAAGAAGGCATGATCCAGGAAGAATTATTGCTGGAACTGGGAAAAATAGGTGAATAGGTGTTGTAGAGGAATGTGGAAGAGTTGCTATACGAGGTGGGTGTGGAGCGAGATGAGAACTGGAGGGGAAATAGGAATGAAGTTAGGTTGAAGTCTGATTTCTGACTCCTTTGCTGTGCACTGCTTAGGATTTTGAGAATATGCTCAAGAGGGGCTTGCTGATCTGATGCTTTCCCTCTTTAAGAATACGCGGGGATATTTTCTCTTTATCTGCGTTTTTTTACTCTAATATTATCGATAATTTGTACTATATCACTTTCTGCAGTGTCGTTAATACTTATGGGTAGGAGGAGGAGGATTAAGAGGATGATGACAAGAGAGGGAAGGAGAATATCATCACTGCTTTCAAAAGGATTAATTACTCGAGGCTTTCTACTGCATATTAATTACTTTCTCTTCTCTCCTTAGCTACTTTCATCCCTCAATTGATTTTTACCTTTGTCTTCACAGCATTTATTATTTTCACCGTCTAATGGATGTCTCCTTCATGTAGCGAAAACTGTGTTAATTAGTCTATGCTTTCTACACCTTGAATACCTTCTCTCCTCTTCCATTCCTTCCGTCCCCATCTCTGCTTTCCCCTCCCCTACCCAGCTCATTTCTCTACTCCTTAATTACCACCAATATCTCTGTTTTTGTTGACCTGTAACGTTTTTCTCAACCAGTATACAGTTTTATCTTTGTATCATCTATATTCAGTGCTGTGTCTATCTGTTGTACTCGGTTAGAACGTAAGGAGTCTGCAATGGACTGGTAGACGAACGCACAAGGCAGCCCCTGTAAACCTAACCCCACTGTACCTCACTACCCCTGAACTTGTCTTACCTTTTTCTTGAACGTAAAGATAGTATTCGCTTACTACCTCATGATTTCTTTCCTTTATTTACTTATGCACAATTTCGTTTTCGCTTCAACTATGTATTTCCACCTTTCCGTGTTCGTCCGATTTACCTGCTGAGGAGCCTTGGAATTCGTCGAGTTATTCAAAACGTTTCTAGTGAACGCGTCCAGTTGAGACGTTTCTGAGTGGCTGCTTGTAATGTGAGGGTCGTGATTCTTCAGTTGAACGTGTCCGGTTTTTAATTTTTTCTTTCTGTCCTTCTCTTTGTTATGAAGCTGCTTGTTAAGTGCAAATGAGCGAGGGTGGAATGTGTGCCTTGAGACTTAGGAGTGTTTGCTAAGAGGAAGCTAGTTATTTTTTCTCCTTTTTCTTCTTTGTCTCTCCTCCTCCTCTTCCTTCTCTTTCATCACCACAATCATTACCATTTACAGTTTCATCAGCATCTTATTAGTCTTATTCCTTTTCGTATCCTGATTGTCATTTTTATTCACTTCACTTAAGGCAAAAATAGAAGCAATCATTCTCCTTGTTTTCTTTTACTCATCGTTGGTTCCTGGAAGACCCGAGGAAGCAGGATAAAGGAAGCAGGAAAAAAATATTGATTCTCGGGAGGTAACAAACGCAAACAGGTGGGCAGACAAACAGACGAACAAAAGAAAAACAACCCCAAAAAAACAAGAATAGAAGTTTCCCATTAAAGCAAAGCGAACAGATGGACAAACAGACAGACAGACAGACGGACGGACACACAGACAGAGAGACAGATAGACACGGATACATGAGAGAACAACAAAATCTACTCGACAAGGCAACAAAAGCTTTGATATAAGGCTCTTAAGGACCACATTCTTAAACATTGCGGCGCCCAAGCACACACACAAAGGCTTTCGTAGGAGTTGTGTGTGGGGGTTGCTGTTAAGTATTTCCATTGGGGGTAGTTTTGACCTTGTTAGTATGTAGTTTGTCGAAGCTTCTATACCAGGAACGTGAAGCACACACATTTGACAAGGCTTTCGTAGGAGTTGTGTCTGTGTGGGTGGGTGTTAGGCATTTCCATTGGGGGTAGTTTTATGACCTTGCTGGTATGTTGTTTGTCGAAGCTTCTATACCAGGAACGTGAAGCACACACATTTGAGAACCCTGATTGATCTCCTTTTTTCGGCCTTTGGAAATTTGACAAGGCTTTCGTAGGAGTTTAGGTGGGGGGGGCATTTCTGTGGGAGGTAGTCTTATGACCCTGGTGGCGGTAGTTTGACGAAGCTTCCATACCAAGAACGTGGAATAAAAACACTCTTGATTTCCCATTTAATCTCCGTTTTACGACCCTTGGATATTAGACAAGGCTTTCGTAGGAGTTTTAGGTGGGGGGACATATCCGCGAGAGGCAGTTTTATGACCGTGGTGGTATGCAGTTTAACGAAGCTTTTACCAAGAACGTGAAAAGGAAACAATCATGAGAACCCGATTAATCTCCTTTTTCTGGGCCTTTGGAAATTTTTAGTGTGCGAGGCGGAAGCGTCTGAGAACAGTGACCTTTGGCTGAAGAATCCGTGATGCTGTGAGGCTTCCCTGAATACATGATTGCGTTACCTGGACGTCCGAACTCAACTCATTATAGTTAGCCCTAAAAAAACAAGAGATAGGTTACGGTGAAGTGCATCCCTCTCTCCCCTCCCCTCATCCCCCTCCGTGACGTTGCCTAAAGAGCCGGATCTTCTGAACTGTTTATTATTGCTCGCTGTCAGGAAACACATTATTGCGTTACCTGGACGTCCGAACTCAACTCATTATAGTTAGCCCTAAAAAAACAAGAGATAGGTTACGGTAAAGTGCATCCCTCTCTCCCCTCCCCTCATCCCCCTCCGTGACGTTGCCTGGAGAGCCGGATCTACTGAACTGTTTATTATTGCTCGCTGTCAGGAAACCAACTTAAGGGTCATGTTGAAACGCCTCCTCCCCCTCCTTCTTCCCTCTTCCTCTTCTTTCCTTCTCCTCAGTACTGGATCACGTGACCTAGGCAGCCGGATCCACCGTATGAAGCCATCGACGAGGAAACCTAAGCCATCATGATAAGGCCTTTCCTGATCCCTTCTTAAGCGATCATGATGCCTTCCCTGATTCCTTCTTAAGTGAGCGTGATGCCGTTTCTAATGTTTGAATATACACATGAATCAGTAAGGGTTTATTCAGTTGGAATGGATTTATTATGGAGGTATATACAGTTTTTTTCTTTTATTTGTAAGGAAAGTTCTTTGTTTACAGTTTATTTATATTTTGAGGGGGCGGGTATAAAATGTTGGGGTAGTATATCGATGTTATTATTTATTATGGGTTGTCTGAATTGATTTATTATGGAGGTATATACAGTTTTTTTTTTCTTTTATTTGTAAGGAAAGTTCTTTGTTTACAGTTTATTTATATATTTTGAGGGGGCGGATTATAAAATGTTGGGTAGTATATCTATTTATTATTTATTATGGGTAGTCTATATTTTACTTTTTTTGTGTGTATGATCTTTATTATTATTATTATTATTTTGAGCAGTATATTTTACAATTTTCGTATTTGGCTGTCTATATTATATTATATTTTCTCATTTTGGGCAGTCCATAATTTACTTTTTTTTCGTCTCTGAGTCTATTTTTATACTTATTTTCTTTTCGGGGAGTTCTATATTTCACATTTTCGAATAATTTATGTATTGTCTTTGTCACTGGTATTTATTTATTATTGTCTATATTTTACTTTTTCTCAGTTTTTGACAACCCATATTTTATTTTTCATTTTGGGCAGTCTATAATTTACTTTTTTTTCGTCTGAGTCAATATTTATACTTATTTTCTTTTCGGGGAGTTCTGTATTTCACATTTTCGACTAATTTATGTATTTTCTTTGTCATTGGTATTTATTTATTATTGTCTATATTTTACTTTTTCTCAGTTTTTGACAACCCATATTTTATTTTTCATTTTGGGCAGCCTATAATTTACTTTTTTTTTCGTCTCTGAGTCAATATTTATACTTATTTTCTTTTCGGGGAGTTCTATATTTCACATTTTCGAATAATTTATGTATTTTCTTTGTCATTGGTGTTTATTTATTACTCCAGCGTCAGATAATCTTCTTCCTCGTTATATCCTTTCCTCTTTTCTTCGTTAGCTCCCTTCCTTTCCTCTCTTTTTTCTCGTTTTCTCCTTTCCCTTCCGCTCAGCTGTCTTCTCTCCTTATCTCCATTGACACCGGAACGTATGAATGTGAGGGAAATGCGTTCAAAGCCGTTTAACATTCTATCCACGTCACTATAGCCTGCATTTGAAGACACTTTCGGTTCTCACATCAGCTATTTCTAAAGGTCAAAGAGGGGGTCACTCGGGTTCTAGTGAGTGTTTCTTCAGGTTCATTGTACAGAGGAAGGGTCACACTACCACCAGGGCCATAAAACTGCTCCTGGAAATGCCCAAAACTCCTGCGAAAGCCTTGTCCAATAGGTGTTCTTGGGCGATATAATGGCTCATAATACGACTCTATATCTACGCATTTTTCCATTATATTTATTAGCCTTTTATATCGTTCCATTCAGTAGTATTTGCTTCGCGGGTCGCATTTACGCTTTGTATAACGTTTTGCTATGTTTTGTTTTTCATCGTCCAACTCTAATGTTTCTAACTTCTTTTATTTTATAGCTACGCACTCTTTCATTATATTTATTATCCTTTTATATCGTTCCATTCAGTAGTATTTGCTTCGTGGGTTGCATTTCCGCTTTATATAACGTTATGCTATGTTTTGTTTTTCTCCGTCTAACTCTTATGTTTCTAAGTTCTTTTATCTGCTGAAAACCCCTTATTCATTGTTTTAGTCCTTCTGCATCTACTTACCCTTCAATGAATCAGACTTTTCCTTCAAATGATGTAAATTCTTGTCCTCGCTATTTTTCTCCCTCTTAGCATCATAGTTTCCTCCTGAGCTGCCTTTCTTGGAGGGGAAGGGTGGAGGGAAAGGTGAGGGTGGGTACGGTGTCTCAATCCATGTATTATTCTTCACAAAAACCTAGGAAGAAGAAAACATGGGCATATCTGAGCAAGGAAGTAGTAATTTTTTTTTTTTTTTTTTTTTTTTTTTTTTTTTTTTTTTAGAAGGATGCCTATAAAGTTAACAGGATCAGGCTAACGTTTTTTTTCTTCTGCCCGACACTCTCACTCTCTCGACCTATCTATGTATCCATCTATCTTTGTATCGATCTATTTATTTATCTATTTATCTCGGTGGCTTTAACCCGGATCTGATTTCTTAGTCGGGGACAGAAAAGAGAGAATTCCTGATCCCCTTTATTGTCTGTGTGTGTGTGTGTGTGTGTGTGTGTGTGTGTGTGTGTGTGTGTGTGTGTGTGTGTGTGTGTGTCATAAGTCTCCGTATCCGCCAGGGGGGGTTTTCTGGGCGTGTGCTGGCGGCGGCGGGGACCCACACAAGGCGAGGCGGTGGACGGAGGGAGGGGGCGAGAAAAACAACAAGGAAGTCAGGCGGCAGGCAGGCCCGGGGAGGCGGCGAGCTAGCTAGGCCGAACATGGGCTGAAGAAAGACTAGGAAATGCATAGCGATCTCAAGTTGCTCAGAGTGTTTGCTTTGATGCTGTTCCGGTGGAGGTGTGTCTGAGGAGGAGGAGGAAGAGGAGGAGGAGGAGGAGGAGGAAGGGCAAGAGTAGGGAGGAGGAGGAGGAGTAAGGGGACGGAGGAGGAGGGCTAGCGGCGTGCGACCTTGATCCCCCCTTCCTCCTCCTCCCTCCCTCCTTCGTCCTTACCTGCTTCTCCCCTTACCTCTTTCTCTCCCTCCCTCCCCACTCCCTCCCTCCCTCCCTTCCTCACGCGGGGGTCACTCTCACTGTCATGTTGCTGTTATTACTGTGTTCCCTCCCTCCCACCCTCCTTACCTCCCTCCCTCCTTCCCTCCCTTGGCTGGTGTTGTGTATCGTTGTATCCTTCCTCCCTTCCTCCCCTCGTCTTAGCCTCACTCAGTATTTGGTGTCCTCCTCCTCTCCTCTCCTCCTCCGTCTCCTCCTTCTCTTCCTGTCCTCGGCGATCCACCCCCCTCCCCGCCTGCAACACCACGCCTCCATACCCACATGTCCTTCCCCCCGCGTTGTTTTGCCCCCGCTCCCCCCCCCGCTTCCCCCTCGGCGTGCGTGAGGTGGGAGCGTAGAGGGAGTAGCCAGCGTCACTTGGCCCACTGCCGCAGCCGAGACCAGCCGCGTTTCTACGACAGGCTCGACGGAGCTCAGGATTGCCCGACGGTAGCCTGAGACACCTGCCGAGTTCCCAAATTGGACGCTTAGCCGGCGAGTGTTGTTGATCCCGAACTGCCCAAGACGCTGAGTCACGGGAAAGTTCAGCCAACACCTCCGTGGAGTGAGCCTGTCGCGCGGATTTTTCTCAAGTCTGTGTCATGAACGTTTAGTTCCAAATCTTCGACTCTTCTTCTCTTCTCAAGATCTTCAAGTCGTCTTCTTCCCTTCACGTAACTTCTTCCCTCAAGTTGCTCAAGCTACGCCTTCCCTCAAGCTTCTTAAGTCCACCTCAAGTCACAAGTCCACGGCAACAAGACAACTCAAGTCCCCTGCCCGAGCACCACTGAGGCAGCAACAATACCAGCAGCAGCAGCAGCAGGAACGTAAGCGTGACGTAGACGCCTCACAACTGGGTCATCCCGCGCCTCCCGCCCCACTGTGCTTCCCGCAGCTCCTCTCGGCCACAAGTGTTACCCAAGTGAGAGTGAGCGCCCAGCTGACCTCCGCCGCTCGAGGGAAGACTCTCGTGACGGGCACAACTTTCACGTGACGCAACGCCCAGTTTCAACACGGGGGACAACATCAAACTCCTCTTATACTCCGCCGGACAGGACAGCGGCTCACACCGCGGCGCTCAGCAAGCAGCTCATCACCTCGGCGAGTGACACACCCACCCTCGCCCCGCCGCCCCAACACAAGAAAGTGAAAGTAACGAGCGTGGTCAGGCAGCCGCCCGCCCACCACTCGGCCGCTTGGGAGAAGCAGTGTTGCCCGTGTGTCGGTGACAGTCTTCGTGGAGGAGTCTGTGATTGTGGCCCCGTCGTCCGCGTGACGCTCGGTGTAGCAGCACAGCCTCCCCGTGCATCCCTCGCAGCCTCTTGTGTCAATAGAAAGTGTTCTTGGCGCTGCCGTCGTCGGTGAAGGGCGTCCCAGTGTTAGTGCAAGCAGTTGAGAGAGTGAGTGCTCCGTGTTAGTGAGTGAGTGTCCGCTCCAAGTGTCAGTGACTATCGTGCTAAACATTCACAATGCCAGGATTTCACGGTACTAAGGTGGCCTACCAGCCAGACTACCACCAAATGATGCAGCAGCATCACGCCCGTGCCCTCTATGCCCGCCAGCAGCAGCAGCAGCAGCAGCTGACTCGTGCTGGCCACATGGCTCACCCCATGTTCGAGATGCTGAAGAACCGCCACAATCAGGACAAGGCAGACTACATCCGCATGATGAAGACTCGCGAGCACAAGAAGATGCTCGGCGAGCCCGGCTACCCCACCTTCGACAGCCTCAAGCTGCTCGGGGCCGATAACGACGCCCATTACCTGGACGTGTTCATGACGGAGGGTGAGGCCAAGCTCCGCACCCGCACCAGCTCCCAGGCCTCCAAGAACAGCAGCAAACGATCCAGCGTCAACGTGGACGATCTCAAGAAGACCCTTCTGGGCGGCCTGCGTTCCGTGGCCAGCGAAGAGAACATCTACGAGTCCGTGGAGGTGATCCAGTACAGGAAACAGATCGAAGCTCTCAGCCGCCAGAACAAAATCCGTTCTGTGCCCAAGACCGGCCACCCGCTGTTTGACCACCTGCGTGTGGAGAACGTGCTCAAGCCTCGCCGCCATCAGCACAGCACGGAGCCCCGCCGCTCCGAGGTTCACAGCAGTGACGGGGGAAGCAACTCCCAGAGCTCGTCCGGCTCCAGCGACGAGTTTGACTACGTCAAGAAGCCCAACACCCGCTTCTCCCGCCGCGAGGTGCTGATGGGCGGCACGATGCAGAACAAGAAGCAGCCCAAGGAGTCACGTCAGGCGAAACAGCCCAACAGGCGCGTGCCGGACGCTGGCTCTGAGTCCGATGACGACTGGGCCATCCCGCGCCCCAAGATCGCTGGCGGCGGCGGCGGCGGCGGCGGCGGCGTCCGCAGTCGAAGGACTGGAGCCATGGGCCTCGTCTCCTCCAGTTCCCACGACGAGTCCGACAGCTCAAGTAAGTCGACGGGTCTACGGTGACGCTCTCGCCTGCACCTTCACGCACCGCCCCCGCTGTAGTCGCCTGCCTACCCTGGGAGCTCTGCACCTTACTCACCGCCCGGCGGCCCCGCCCCGGGTCGCACCCCTGGGCGGCCAGCGAGCACCTGCTGGCCCCGTCCGCAGCATGACAGACGGCCGGAGTCACAGGCGCCGCGCGCCGCGCCGTCCCAGGGGTGTGGCCCGCGGCCTCCCGCTCCTCTAGTCCAGAGAGCCTCGGAGGGTCCTGCGGGCCCCGCCGGGCAGAGGCTCCTGGCCCCCCCGCCCGCCGCCCCGGCCCCGCGAGGCCCGCCTGGCCCCCGCCGCGCACAGCTGTGACGCTGGCGTTCCCAGGGCGCCACCCGGGCCGGGGGGGAAGGGTGAGGGGGTCGACTGAGTGTGCACGGAGCACTGCCTGTTTCAGTGTTGTAGTCTGACTTTGTGTGCACCACTCACGCCGCACCACAGGTACACATACACGCATTCACACACGCACACCGACAGGTTCACAGACAGACGCCCACGCGCTGACACCCACACGCACATGCCGACGCAGACACGTTGTACCATGTACATACTTGTACAGAGACACCCTCACACACACTCCTTGTCCCATTGTTTATGTTTGAATGTTGCCGCTGAATGTCCATTGGATGACTAGCTTAAGTAGCGATAATCCCACGTCTGGTTCTGCCATATTTATCACGTGTGTTGTTGATGTAGCCGCCGGGAGCGTGTCTGCTCCGCTGGACACTTGTATCTACCGACTCGGGCATTGTGCTTCAATAAAAGAGGTAGAGGGAACTAAACTGTTTCATTCTCACCCAAAAAATGATGCCGAGGCACCTTCAGTGTCGCCCTCAAGCATAAACATGAGGACACCCTGCCGCCTCGCACCCACCCACACCACACACTCTCTCTCTCTCTCTCTCTCTCATATCGCTTCATCTTAATCCTCACACCATGGTCTCCTTCATTCCGTTATTTTTTTTTCTTCGAGGTCTTGACCCTTCTCTCTCTCTCTCTCTCTCTCTCTCTCTCTCTCTCTCTCTCTCTCTCACTTTCGTTTTCCAAGGCAGCTTCAGTAACGCTTCTCACCCTCACACATGCCTCGGTGTTTGTTTGTTTGTTTGTTTGTGTGTTTGTCTTGCCTTGCACTAAACAGCCTTGCTTTTGTAATCTTTTTTTTTTTCACAATTTTTTTCTGCATTTTTTTATTTCAGCTTTTTTTTTCGGGGGCTCTATCTCCTCATTCTGTATTTTTTTTTTTTTTTATCTTCATTATTATTTCAGTTTCCCATCATGAACTTGGATGACCAGGATTTTCTTCTCTTTTTTTTTGTTGTTGTTTGTTTGCTTTTCTTTCTTCTTTTTATAAGCCGCTATGTTAGGAGGCGCTGCGAAAAGTGGGGTGAGAAGATGAAGAAGAAGAAGAAGAAAGGGAAGAAGACAAGGAAAAAGAAGAAGAATTTATAGCTGTGAGTTTTTTCCATTCATAATTTTTCTTTTTTCCTCGTTTTTTTCACCTCAAGTCTATTTTTGGGGGCAGGCAACTTTCCTTAATTTCCTTTTTTTTACCGTTAAAGTCCCTTCTCTAATTCTATCTCTTCACTCATAACTTCTTTTTCTCCTTATAATTTAATCTTATAAGTCACTATATATAGAAGGCTATGCCACTCGAAGGGGAAGAGGAAAGAGAGAGAGAGAGAGGGGGAGAGTGGAGGAAGGGGAATAGAAAGAGAGAGGGGAAAGGGGGAGAGGGAGAGAGAAGGAGACGAGAATCGGGTAAGGAGTAGAGATCAAACACCTTGTTACTAATCTATATTACCACCTTGCTTGCCAGTCATGTTGTTGTTCTTGTAGTGTTGTGTTAGTGTTGTGATGCAAAGGGTGTGGTTAGCGAACAAGGGTGTGGCCCTCCTCTGCGTTGGGGGGGAGGGAGAGTAAGGGTGAGGCTGTGTGGAAGGAGGTCAGGGTATCAGTTCGAGAGAGAGAGAGAGAGAGAGAGAGAGAGAGAGAGAGAGAGAGAGAGAGAGAGAGTCATATATATAAATCCTAAATCCAGGTCAGAAAGATGTCAAAACTGGCACTTGAGGTTTGTTCGTTTGTTTGTTTGTGGCACTGAGAATGATTTTTGTTGTTGTTGTTGTTGTTGGGATGCTTAGAGGCTGAGATGATACAAAGACGAGAAGGATGGGATGCTGAAGGACAGAGATGAAGGGATCGATGGGGCAGAAATGATAGTAGAAAAAAATGATGCTTCGAAAGAAAACAAAATGAGACTAGGATGTTGTTGGAAGATTAAAGGAAGATACGAGAGGTGTGAAGTAGAAGCATAAAAAGAAGAAAGTAGATGAAGTTGATGAAGGGATCGCTGGGGCAGATGATAGTAGAAAAAAATTATGCTTCGAAAGAAAACAAAATGAGATTAGGATGTTATTGGAAGATTAAAGGAAGATACGAGATGTGTGAAGCAGGAGCATAAGAAGAAGAAAGTAGGAAGAAAGGACAGCAGGAGGGAGCAGAGAGGATAAAGAAAGGACTCAGGACGGAAAAAAAAGAAAACAAAAAGAGACTAAGAAGGAACGGAGAAAGAAAGAAGGAAAGAAGAAGGGGAACAAAGGATAAAAAGAGGAGGAAAAGTTCAAAACCGATGAAGAAGGAGACCAGAGAAACGTAATTTAATAGAAAGAAGAAACAGAGGAAGAGAAAAAAAACTTGAAGCAATATATCGACAATTTAATGAAGAAAGATAATTTTAGCGTAGAAGAGAAAAACGATATCCGAAAAAAAAAAATTGAGTAGATGGTAGTGGATTCAATATGGAGAGCTTGAGGTTTTCAGACTGAAGGTTCGTGTTGGGGGGAAGGAAGAGACGCTTGAAGAGGAGGAAGAGGAGGCGAGATAGGGAAGAGAAGCCAAGCATAGCGGAAAAGCCAAAATTCTCACATTATCTTCTTCCTTCCCGTGTGAAATGAAAGTTAGACGACATGCCAGGCTGGAGGAGGAGGAGGGGGAGAAGAAGGAGGAGGAGGAGGAGGAACGAGAGAGGACGAAGCTACTACCCTTTCTAATGACCTTGTGAATGTTACTTGAGGTATTTTTTCCCTCTCTCCTCCTCCTCCTCCTCCTCCTCCTCCGCTAGACTAGTAATAGATGGTCACGTGAGAAAGAGAAAAAAAAGGAGAACATGATATTTCCTCAATGACTTTCCTCTTCTCCCTTCATTTACCTCCCTGCCCATCCCTTCCACGTCTCCTTCCCTCCCCTTCCTTCCCTTTCCCTCCCCTTCCCTCCCTTTCCTTCCCTTTCCCTTCCCTTCCCCTCCTCTTCCTTCCCTTTCCTTCCATTCCCCTCCTCTCCCCTTCCTTCCCCTTTCCTCCCTTTCCTTCCCTTTCCTTCCATTCCCCTCCTCTCCCTTCCTTTACCTCCCTGCCCATCCCTTCCCCTTCTCCTTCCCTCCCTTCCCTTCCCTCCCCTTCCCCTTTCTTCCCTTTCCTTCCATTCCCCTCCTCTCCCCTTCCTTCTACTCCCATCCTCTTCCTTTCTCTCATTTACCCTTCCCGTTGGTCCTCGTACGTGATGAAAGAGAGAGGGAGAGGGAGAGGGAAAGAGAGAGAGAGAGAGACTGTGGCCTTGAACCAACGCTAGGAATCCTTACCAAGAGAACGTATTGGTTACAAAGAGACAGAGACTGAGAAAGAGGCCAAGAGGGAGACAGAGTTATGCGTGGACCAGACAGAGACACAGAGACACATATATGGGTCGTAGTACAAGACATTTCATTGCTCAAAACACATATTTCACAAGGCTTTCGTGGGAGTTGTGGGCATTTCCATTAGTAGTTTTATGGCTCAGTGGTAGTTTGACCCTTCTTCTGTACAGTGAACCTAAAGAAACATTCATTAGAGCCCGACTGATCACCTCTTTGACGTTTAGAAACAGCTGATGTGAGAGCTGAAAGTATCTTCTAATACCAACTATGGAAACACACAGACATCTAAATTGACACAGGAAATAGACAAAAAGCAGACAGACAGAGAGAGGAATAGAAAGACACACACACACACACACACACACACACACACACACACACACACACACACACACACACACACACGGGGAAGAAGAAGCTAAGAGGAAGGAATAGACAGAAAACACAGACAGACCGACAAGTGAAGGTGAAATACATATACAGACA
Source organism: Eriocheir sinensis (assembly GCF_024679095.1). NCBI lineage: Eukaryota > Metazoa > Arthropoda > Malacostraca > Decapoda > Varunidae > Eriocheir > Eriocheir sinensis. Next base: position 865,415 of record NC_066554.1, on the reverse strand, counting down.
TACAAGTAACAGCCGATTTAACAGACACAGTAAAATAGACGATTGGTAAGAAAGACAGACAGACGCAACCTGACATACAGATAAAGATACAAATTTATGCAGACAGACAGAACAGAAATTGACAGACAAGCATCGTGAGAATGTCTAACAAATCCAGTAACAAAGGACAGTGAAAGACAGACAGACAGACAGACAGGTATGGTAAGCGTGTCTGTGGTTGGCTGTGGGAATTCCCTTGATTTTAGTGTTCAGGAAATGGTCAGCCGCCTCATTATCTCTCTCTCTCTCTCTCTCTCTCTCTCTCTCTCTCTCTCTCTCACACACACACACACACACACACACACACACACACACAGACTCGTCCACGACAGGTAATGAATATGGAGACTCGTTTGGCATTTGCGTTTTCTTATTGTTTTTTCTTTGTTTGTTTCCTTGCTTTATTTTTTTTTCTCATCTCCGTCCTTCGTTTCTATTTTTATTTTGGATTTTACTTTTTTTCTTTAGTATCTTTCTTTCTTTATTTTTTTTTATTTCTTACTTAACTCCTACTTCTTTTTTTTCTTCAGTATCTTTCTTTCTTTATTTTTTTTTTCTTACTTAACTCCTACTTCTTTTTTTTCTTCAGTATCTCTCTTTATTTATTTTTTTTGTATTGATTTCTTACTTAACTTCTACTTCTTTTTTTCTTCAGTATCTCTCTTTATTTTTTTTTTGTATTGATTTCTTACTTAACTTCTACTTCTTTTTTTCTTCAGTATCTCTCTTTATTTTTTTTTTGTATTGATTTCTTACTTAACTCCTACTTTTTTTTTTCTTCAGTTTATCGTTAACGTTTTCGTGTATATTTATTTCGTTCTTTCCTCCCTTTTTTTTCTTTGTATTCGTTTCTTATATATTTCCTACTTCCTTATTTTCTTCTTTGTGTATTTGTTTATCATTTGTAATTTTTTGCCTCTATTAGATACTCCTTATAAGGCATATCTCTGCAAAGGTTACTTACTTACCAGTGAATACTATTATTGTTATTATTATTATTATTATTATTATTATTATTATTATTATTATTATTATTATTATTGTTGTTGTTGTTGTTGTTGTTATCTTACTAGTTATTGTCGTGTTCCTTCATTTTCTTTTTCTTTTACTCATATACTTTATTTTTTTCTTTCATTCTTTCCTCCTCCCTTAATTTCCTTCCTTTATTTACTTCCTCTCTTTCCTTCATTCTTCCCTTGACTCTCTACCATACTTCTTTCCTTCCTTCCTTCCTCCACTCCTTTCTTTCCTTCAGTCATTGTTTCCTTCTCTCATTTATTCAATCCTTCCTTTCTTTTTCCCTCCCCTTATCCCTATCTTCCTTCCTTCCTTTATTTTTTCCTTGTTCTCTAAATCCTTTCATTTCCTTCCCTTTCCTAATCTCATTGACATTCAGAGGAGCACACGGTTCTTTCTTCTTTCCTTCCTTCCTTCACTCCTTCCTTCCCTTCAGTCATTCTTTCCTTCCCTCATTCATTCCATCCTTCCAGCCTCCCTTTCTCCTATCTTCCTTCCTTCAAGCTTTTCCTAATTTCTTTCTCTTTTTTCTCCCTTCCTTCATATCCTTCACTTCATATTCTCATTCTTTTTTCCTCCCTTAATTTCCTTCCTTCCTTTATTTCCTTCCTTCCTTTCCTTTCTTCTTCCCTTCACTCTCTCCTTTCCTTCTTTCCTTTCCTTCCTTCCTTCACTCCTTTCTTTCAATCATTCTTTCCTTCTCCCATTCATTTCAACCTTCCAGCCTCCCTCCTGTCTTTCCTTGCTCTCTCCCTCCCTTCATCTCCTTCCTATCCTATTCTCATTAGCATTCAGCACAGCAACGCACAGAAGGGGCGAGACCTCTTGTTTTTCTCTCTTCTCTTTATGTTGTTGTCGTTGGTGAGGCATTACACGCTTCTCTTGCTATGAATACTTCTTCCTCTTGTCTTTTTAGTGCAAGGTTTTTTTATGGGCATTGTGTGGGGTGGGTGGTTGAGTAGGGGAGGGGTGTGTGGGAGAAGGGTGATGTGTGTGTATGTGTGTGTGTGTTTTCTTTGTTTGTCTGAGAGAGAGAGGAAGAAAGAGAGAAAGGTTAGAGGTAAGAAAGAAAGAAAAGTTAGAAGTAAGAAAAAAAGAAAAAAAAATAGGAAAAAGAAAACATAAAAAAGAGAAAGGAAGAAAAGACAACAGACTGAGAAGAAAGAGAGAAAATAAAGGGGGAGAGGGAGAGAAAGAGAGAAAAACTGAGACAAAGAGAAAGAGAGAGAGAATGAAAGATAGAAAAATGAATGATAGAAAAGATAAACAAATAATATAAAAGGAATAAATTAAAGAGAGAGAGAGAGAGAGAGAGAGAGAGAGAGAGAGAGAGAGAGAGAGAGAGAGAGAGAGAGAGAGAGAGAGAGATAAATAAAATCAAAACTAATAATAATAATAATAATAAAAGGAAAGTAGAAGTCCCGCCAAGGTGAGCTTCGTCAGCGTCCCGAGCACCTGTAATTATAGAGAGCTTACCTGCACGTGTCTATTAATTAACAATACACACACCTTCTCGACCTCGTTTTTGCGTCTAGTCTAACGGAGCACAGTTAAAAAAAGGGCGATACGTTAGGAGAGGATTCTGTTGTTTGTACACACACACACACACACACACACACACACACACACACACACACACACACACACACACACATTTGCATCTCTGGTTCCCATTCGTGATTCACATAATAAGTTTCTTCACACTTATGATAATGTGTGTGTGTGTGTGTGTGTGTGTGTGTGTGTGTCGTTTCGCGCCATGAGAAAGAAGCAGAGAGAGAGAGAGAGAGAGAGGAAGCAATATATCACCAAAACAAGAGCACATAACACACACACACACACACACACACACACACACACACACAAATACACACACGTCGTACCAGGAAGCCCCGTGTGTGTGTGTGTGTGTGTGTGTGTGTGTGTGTGCGTGGGAAGTGGACCGTGAAGGCAGTCCATAAAATTGGATCATTAAACTCCATCTTTTTGCATATAATGGCCCCTTAATGTGCTTATTGGTGCTGTTGTGGTGGTGATGATGGTGGTGGTGGTGAGTATGGTTGTGGCGTTTATGGGGACGAGTCGTATGGGTCGTAGTAGTAGTAGTAGTAGTAGTAGTAGTAGTAGTAGAAGTAGTAGTATGTGATTAGGAGGAGGACGAGGATAAGGAGATCAAATAAGAGGAGGAAAAGGAAGATGAGATAACTAACAACAACGAAATAGAATAAAAGAAAGAGAAAAAAAAAGGAAAGAAAGTGAATAGAAGTAAAAGTAAGAAAGTTAGATAAAGTAACAAACAACAGTGAAGAAGGAGGAGGAGGAGGTAGAGACAGTGAGTGATCCAGAAGTTAGTGGTAGTGACAGGCAGAGTAGAGGTGGAAGGAGGTTAAGGGGTGGAGTTAGGGCAGTGTGTTAGTGGGATGGTGACTTTTTTGGTGCCCTGAATGTACTACTACGAGGAAGATGATGATTGTGGTGGTGGTGATGGTGGTAGATGGTTGTGGGTTAGTGGTGCTGGTGGTGAAAGTGTTAATGGTGGTAGTGGTTGCGGTGGTAATGGTAGTAGTTCTGGTTGAAGTTGTTTTTATTATAGAAGTAGTAGGAAGAGAAGGTAGGGAGCAGTAGATGAAGATGCTGTAGTAGTAATAGTAGTAGTAGTAGTAGTGGTGGTGGTGGTAATGGTAGTAGTTCTGGTTGGAGTTGTTGTTTTTACTATAGAAGTAGTAGGAATAGGAAGAGAAGGAATGGGGCACGAGAAGTTGAAGATATTGTAGTAGTAGTAGTAGTAGTAGTAGTAGTAGTAGTAGTAGTAGTAGTTGTGGCAGCATTCGCACCCCTACTAAGCAGGCTTCAAAGTAAACGGCAAAAACTAGTCGAATTCCAAGAAACTAGAAGCGTCCGACACTCGAACTCTAAAAGCAACCAAGAATTAGAGGTAAACGTCTCCGATCTTTGCTATTTTACATTTTGGGGTTGAATCGACGCAGTAGAACATCTTAGTCACAATCTTAATTACAAGGTGCATATAATTATAGTGTTGGAATCGACGAAGAAAGAGAAACTGAAGTGAAAGTAAAGGAGAATAGAGTTGGTAAGACACATTGGAAAAGGAAAAGGGAGAGAAGGAAAGCAATGTTGAAAGGGAGAGAAAGAAAGCAATGTTGAGGGAAGGGAAGGAAAGTAATGATAAATGGGGGAGGAAAGGAACATTGAAAGGAAGAGGATGGGTAATAGTGATGTGAGGGGAGAGAAGAAAGGAAGGGAAGGGAAGGGAAAAAAGTAGGAGGTGAGGGGAAGCAAGGGAGAGAGGAATTAGGAGATACTGAAGGGAGTAAACGAAGGAGGAAGAGGAGTGAAGAAAAGAGAAAGGGAGTAGGAGGAATGGCGATCAAAGAAAGAAAGAGTAGGGAAGTAAGAGAGGAGGAGGGAGAGGAATGAAAGATAAAGAGAGATGGAGAAGAAGGGAAAGTGAGGCATACAAAAAAATGATGAAGCAGAAAGAAGATAAGATAAAGTAATAGAAAAAACGAAAGAAGAAGAAGAAGAAAACGGGAATAAGAGAAGGTAGACTCGTTAAGAATAAAGTGCGGCAAGACTATTGAAAGAAAAATAAAATCAGGTGACAATAAAATGTAAATAAAACTATAAAAAAAATAGAGAAATGTAAGTCATATCAGTAACAAAGGAAAAGAGGAAAAGGGAATTTGAACGGTGAAAGAAAAGGAAAGGAAAAGAAGGGAAGGGAACAAAGATGAGAAGAGTAAAGGAGAGGATAAAACAAACTAACAAAGAAGAAGAAGAAGAAGAATGATGAAGAAGAGAAAGAAAGGGAAGGAGAAAGGGACTCGCCAAATACCTTGAGATAAAGTGGAAATAATCGTGAGGAGGAGAAGAAAGAGAATGAGAAGGAGGAGGAGGAGGAGGAGGAGAAAATATATAGAAAAAAAGATAATTTGGTGGAAGTTGAAAGTGAAAAGGAATAAAAAAAGAAAGAGAGAAAGATGGTGAAGTAGTAGTAGGAGTAGTAGTAGTAGTAGTAGTAGTAGTAGTAGTAGTAGTAGTAGTAGTATTGTGGAAGTACCGCATTACAGCTTAGAGGGAAAAGAGGTGGAGGGGAAGACGCAAGTTAGGTGATGGTGGTGGTAAGTGGTGTTGGTGGTGGTGGTGGAGGTGCTGATAGTGGTGGTGATGGTGGTGGTAGTGGTGCTGGTGGTGGTGATGATGGTGGTAATGGGGGTGCTGATAATGGTGGTGATGATGGTGATGATGGTGGTGGAGGTGGTGGAGATGCAAGCTGGTGGTGGTGATGATGGTGTTAGTGGAGGTGCTGGTAGTGGTGGTGATGGTGATGGTGGAGGTGTTGCTGGTGGTGATGATGGTGGTAATGGGGGTGCTGATAATGGTGGTGATGATGGTGGCAGTGGTGTTGCTGGTGGTGGTGATGATGGTGGTAGTGGTGTTGCTGGTAGTGGTGGTGATGGTGATGGTGGAGGTGTTGCTGGTGGTGGTGATGATGGTGGTAGTGGAGGTGCTGGTAGTGGTGGTGATGGTGATGGTGGAGGTGTTGCTGGTGGTGGTGATGATGGTGGTAGTGGTGGTGATGGTGATGGTGGAGGTGTTGCTGGTGGTGGTGGCGGTGGTGATGATGGTGGTGGTGGTGTTGAGCACTCGGCAAACTTAGAGCCAACACCGGTAGTGGTTCTCCTTGTTAACTTGAATCATGCTGGCCTTAGAACCACCACCACCACCACCACCACCACCACCAGCTGCCTCTGTCCTTACGGGGCCACGAATCCCTCCCCCGCCCCCTCCCTCCAAGGTCCACCACACCGGGCTAGGGCAAGGAAGAAACACCCCTAATGCCCCCCATGGTCCGCCGTAGGTATATAGCTAGGTAGATATATGGATAGATATAGAGTAATAAATTTGTAGATAAATAGATAGATAGATGAGAATAGATAGATTGTTATGCATTTATTTATTTATTTATTTATTTTACTTATTTATTTATTATTACATATTTAACAACAAAGATATATACAGTTAGTCGCCTGTTTTGAAGTGGGAAGAGAAGGAGAAGAGGAGAGGGGAGAAGAGAAGAGAAGGGGAGAGGAGAGGAGAGGAGAGAAGAGAGGCAGGAGGAGAAGGAGGATTAGAGAAAGAACAAGTATAAAAAGAACTAAAAGAAGAAGAAAAAGAAAAGCTGCATATAGAGAGAGAGAGAGAGAGAGAGAGAGAGAGAGAGAGAGAGAGAGAGAGAGTATGCCAGGGATGTGCATATCAGCATGTCTTAGTCTGTTTATTACCTCCAGAAAGTATGCATAAGAATAAGTGGGACGATACACTTCTCTCTCTCTCTCTCTCTCTCTCTCTCTCTCTCTCTCTCTCTCTCTCTCTCTGTGTGTGTGTGTGTGTGTGTGTGTGTGGAGGGAGCGATACTACTCGATTGGCTTATGATGAGGGCGGAGGGTAGGGAAATTAGACAGGGAAAAAGGGAGAAAAGGAAGAAAGGAAGGAGCAAAGGAAGAAAGGAAGGAACGGAGGGATAAGCAGAAGGCGAGGTGAAGGAAGGAGGGAAAAGGTGAAGGAGGGAGATCAGGAGAACGAGGGTTTAATAAGTTATGAAAGTGATGGTAAAAAAAAGTTACGATAAGCTTTGTGAGTGAAGAGGTGGGGAAACGCTAATGTTGGGGAAGTAAGGAAGGGTCGTTGAGGTACATGGGTAAGAAGGGAGAGAGAGAGAGAGAGAGAGAGGTATGGGAGGAAAGGCAAGGTGTGAGAAGAAGGAAACAAAGAAGAGATGAGGAAGGGAGAGAAGGGTGTGGGGAGTAAGGCAGATAGGGGAAAAGGGGAGGGGATTAAGTGGATGAGGCAAGTGGGGTGAGTTTGAGGGAAGAGGGGAGAAGGGGGGTAGGTAGGGGGTGAAGGAATCCCTGAGTCATCCCTTATCAATGTAATATCCAAGCGGTTGACATCCTTTCTCTAGTCACTGTGTTGAAAGCGACCTTGCATTGTGATCACTATTATTATTATTATTATTATTATTATTATTATTATTATTAGAGGTGGTAGTAGAAGTGGTAGTAGCAGTAGTAGTAGTAGTAGTAGTAGTAGTAGTGTATTTCCAAACCTACTAGAACTTAATATATTACAAAAAAAAAATCTTCCTCATAAACCACATAAGAACAAAGGAGAAAGGGAGGAATAAGGGAGGATACACTAACGTAGGAAGGGAGAGATATAGAGAGAGCATGGGAGGACGAAAGGAAAGGATGCAGAGGAAGAAGGGAAGGAAGGGAGGAAGGGAGGGAAGGAGGCACCAAGGAAAGGAAGGTTAAGATGGTGGAATACTGGATTGAGTGAGGTAGGTAAGAATCAGGCAGGGAGGGAGAGAGCGAGGGAAGGAGGGAGGGAAAGACGAGGGAAGGGAGGAAGGGGTAAAGATGGAGGCAAGGATAGGGAGAAGGAAAGTGGTCACAGGAAGAGGAGGGAAATTAGATTGGAAGGAGGGAGAAAAGAGAGAAAAAGGGAGGAAAAGACGGAAGGAAAGAGAAGTGGAAGTAAGGAGAAGGAAAGCAAGAAAAGAAGGAAGGAAACAGGGAGAGAGGGAAGGGAAGAGGATAGGGGATACATAGGAGGAGGAAAGGAAGGAAGGAAAGAGAAGTGGAAGTAAGGAGAATGAAGGAAAGAAAAGAAGGAAGGAAACAGGGAGAGAGGGAGGGAAAGGAAAACAGGTAGATAGGAGAAAAGGGTAAAGAGGATAGGGGATGCATAGGATGGATGGAAGGAAAGAAAGAAATTAGAAAAGAAACAAAAGCGGAGGAAAGAAGGAAGGAAGGAAGGAAGGAAGGAAGGACGGAGACAAAAACGAAAGAATGAAACGAGGAAAAGGAAACAAAGAGACAGGGAAGGAGGAAAGAGAGGTGAACAAAGAGGAGCATGAGGAAGAGGAAGAAGAAGAGGAGGAGGAGGAGGAGGAGGAGTGAATTTGCACAACGGGAGCAGAACTGATGAACAAAGAGCAGGGAGGAGGAGGAGGAGGAGGAGGGGAGTTGTCTGTTCAGGGGGGGGGTGAGGTCAGTGGGGGGTCACCTGATATAATCTTGGGAGGGTAATTGTAGGTCAGATGGAGGAGAGAGGAGGAGGAGGAGGAGGAGGAGGAAATGCGTGACTCAGTGCAATGTAGTGCTTGGCTCATCTCCTCCTCTCCTCCTCCTCCTCCTCCTCCTCTTCCTCCTCCTCCTCCACTCGTAACTCCTTCCTCGTTCTAATTGCAAGCTTCCATATTTAATTATCTTCTCTAGTGAAGGATTAATTTACCTGGTGTAATTAAGAACGCCAGGTGTGTCCAGTAACTTAAAGGTAAGGCTTGGAGACGCTGGGCTATTGTTTTTTTTTGTTTTTTTTTTGGGGGGGGGGTGGAATGGGTTAGTTAAATGTAGGTCGCGTAATTGCGTTCGTGTTATGATTGCATGTCAACAAATTTCGTTTCGACTAGCATCAGGTGTTTTTTTTTTCTTTTTTCTTTTATCTTCATTTTGTTTTGATCATGTTTTATTTATTTTTTGTTTATTCTCTAATGTTTTAGTTTTTTCATTTATCTTTTTATTTTATGATTTCTTTGTCTTTTTCTATTTTTTTTTTTTTTTTTACGTGTTCATATTTTGCTGTTTTATGGTTGTTTGTTGATTTGTTTGTGTTTCCTGGTGCATAATTATCTTGCAAGCAATTTTTTTTTTTTTTTTTTTTTTGCGTCATGAAATTGCCTTATTTTCCCAAGTGTTTCATTTCAGCTCTTACTCAGCATTTCAAAATCTCGCTTTCCTTTTTGTTTTGCTTGATTTTTTTTATTTACACTCGTTTAACAGAAGTATAATTACCTCTTGGTGTCGGGAGGGTAGACGTTTGTTTCTATTTTGCATGATTCCTACAATTTGCCATTCAGGGTTTTTTTTATTATTAGATCAAAGAGCGAAGAAAGTCTGGCTGCGCATGCGTGGAAGTTCTCATAAGTATTCGAATCCCTTCTGCCTTGTCCCTTACTTACCGTTACGATCTCTGAGACCGTAGTGATGTTTATGCTTATGAGAGCGAAGAGTCTGACTGCGCATGCGTGGAATCTCTTATTAATATTAGCATCCCTTTAGTTTTGTCTTGTCTGATGTTGCGATCACTCAGACCATACTTGCTATTTTCTGTTTTAGTTAGTAACGTGATCTGAGGTATTACAAAATAGTTCGAAGGAGGATTTCGATTGAATTTGAACCCCTTATCTTATCTCTCCATATGTTACGATCACTCACACCATACTTGCCTTATTTCCCATTTCAGTTAACAACGTGTTTCGAGGCAATGAAAAAGAGTTCTAAAGCATTTTTGTTAATATTACGAATCCCTTGTCTCGTTTCTCGTCATGTGTCACGATCACTCGGTCTAGTTTTGCGGATTTCCTGCAAGAAGACCTCACCAAGCTACAGGAGTGGAACAAAAAGTGTCTGCTACAATTCAATGAAGAAAAATGTAAAGTCATGCACCTTGGGAGGGATATCCTGCAGCATACCAATACCACATAGGAAACACTCCACTATCAACCACAGAGGCAGAGAAAGACCTGGGAGTATGTTACCAGGCTACCAGTGAAGGCCAAATCCATGCCAATCGCAGCGGACGGGCTAAGCTAGGAACGTGATACCAAGCGCTTGTTGCAAAAGACTTTTAAGGCGTTTTTGTTTATGTTCGAATCTTTTGTCTCGAGTCCCGTCATGTCACGATCATTCGGTCCGTAGTATTGTTTCAAGTCAGGTACATGTTCCCGGGCGTTGAAAAAGACTTCTTCCACTAAGGCGTTTGTGAGCAAGGGCCGTCATTGTTATAACTCCCAGCAGAGAGACATTGATAGAAATAGCCACTGACACATTTTGACGTTCTTTATTCTTTATTATGAGGTTCTTTTGTCTGTTGCTCGGTGTTGTGTGAAGTGCAGACACAGACAGACAGACACACACACAGACAGACAGACAGACAGACAGACACACAGACATACAAACACACAGACACAAAGACAGACACACAGACAACAAACACACAGACATACAGACAGACAGACATACAGACACACAGACAGACAGACACACAGACAGACAGACAGACAGAGATGCAGAATTCCAATACAATTAGTTCTTTTTTTTCCTCGTACGAGCAGCAATTTTGGACATTTCGTTTGCTGTTATCTTTTTTTTTTCATCTGTTTTCTTTATTGTAAAAATAGACACCCTTATATATCTCGCATTCGTGTTGTTCTAATATATTGTCATACTTATTATACTTATTACTACTTATACTGACTCACTACCTACTACTTATTATGTTATACTTTTTTTTATTATACAGCAAAACTCAGCACTTGCATCATCACTTGTTCTAATATATATACAAGTACATTATTATTTCCTCTGGTCTTCGTGAGAGAGAGAGAGAGAGAGAGAGAGAGAGAGAGAGAGAGAGAGAGAGAGAGAGAGAGAGAGAGAGAGAGAGAGAGAGAGAGTATTATTGTTCGAATGTTGCAAGTTGTGTTTTAGTCCTCATTGTCAGTCAGTCAGTCGGATACTTTTATTTACCTCGTCATTCATTAATTAAGAGAACCAGGTGACTCTAGGAACTTACAGGTGAGGTTTGGAGACACTCTTACCCCTCTCTCTCTCTCTCTCTCTCTCTCTCTCTCTCTCTCTGGCTATTTGTCTGTATCTATCTATCTATCTATCTATTATTTCCTCTATTTTAACTATTTTCATTTTTTTTCCTTTCCATCCCTTTCACTTTTATCTCCTTTCTCTCTCTCTCTCTCTCTCTCTCTCTCTCTCTGTCCATTTGTTTTTTATGAGTAGCTTAAAAATAGATAATAATTATACATGACCGATTAATTTCAAGCCAACAGTATTATTTTTTTTTCTTCTATCGCTGTTCTTGGTGTATTTTTTCTTTGGTGATGATGGTAGTGATAGTGGTGATGATGATGGTGATAGTGGTGGTGGGGATGATCGGGAGATGAGAGAGTTCGGGTTTAATTCGATGTGGTGTTGTGTTGTGATTCTCTGGTGGTGGTGATGGCGATGATGGTGGTGGTATTGGTGTTGAGGGGTTAAGAAGGACTTGACCTCACCTCAGTAAACCTCGTGACCTCCGGAGCGTTGGGTAACAGAGCCTCAGATGACCTCTCTCTCTCTCTCTCTCTCTCTCTCTCTCTCTCTCTCTCTCCTCTTCTCTTCTCTTCTTTTCGTTTATTTCTTCCTCTTCTTCCCTCATCAATTTTCTTGCCCTCTTTTCTGCCCCTCCTTTCTTCCTTTCTCCCCCTCCTCTCTTTCTCTCCTCTTCTTACCTTCATTCTCCTCCTCCTCTTCCTCCTTCTCCTCCTCCTTACCATATCTCTCCACCTCCCTAGCTTCCACCATCCCTCCCCCTCCCTGTCTCTCTTCTCTCTCCTCCGGCCTTTCCTCCTCCTCCTCCTCCTTCTGCTGTGACCCAGATAATGTAATTCGACAAGGTGATTCTGAAGTGGCGGTGGTGGTGGTGGTGGTGTCGGGTGGAGGGTGGCAGGAGAGAGGGAAGGGGATGGCATTGAAGGTATATGGGTGTTGGTATATCTAAAGACTCTATATTAAAGGTGAAGGTGATTAGAGTTGAGTATATAGATGTGTGCTTTCTTTTGCCAGAATTTATTGTTGTTATTTAATGTAGTAGTAGTAGTAGTAGTAGTAGTAGTAGTAGTAGTTATGTAGTAGTAAAGTAGTAGTTTTTAAAGTAGTAAATGATAAACTGCAGTAAAATCCCACGTATTTTTATTATGTCATTATTTTAATATTATTTTTGTGGGTTCCGATGAATATTATTTTACGAAGCTTTGTCTATTTTTTTTTTACATATCCTTTAAAATTTGATGTGGTTTTATATTATTTCAGAATTTATATTATCACTATTTTTTTAAGCTCGTATATTCTTTAATAAGTTTTTTTCTGTTCATTATTTTTTTTCTATTTCCTTTAATATTTTTTTTCTATATTACTTAGGAAGGTTGTTTGTTTTCGTTCATTTTTCGTATTTATTATTTCTCTTTATTATTATTATTATTTCTTCCAGTTCGCATTTATATTGTTCAAGGATTTTTTAAATTGTCGTTTTCTCTTTCGAATTCTTTTTCATTATTGTGTTTGCATTAACTTTTACGTCAGTTTTGCTTTTTTTTTTCATTTTCGTGCGTGTGTGAAAGTCTAGCTCACTATTTTTATCATTATTATTATTATTATTATTATTATTATTATTATTATTATTATTATTATTATTACTATTATTATTACTATTATTATTATTATTATTATTATTATTATTATTATTACTATTATTACTATTATTATTATTATTATTATTATTATTATTATCATTATTATTATTATTCGTGGTGGTGGTGGTGGCTATTATTACAGTTCTTATCAGCTTTATTATTCCTTTTTTTTAATATTCAGATTACAAAAATATACCCGTCAAGAAAAAAATAAAATATACCTTATATACTAATACTAATACTAATAAGAATAAGAGAATAATAAGAACAGCAGTAACAGTAACAGTAAAGGAGAAGGCGTCCGTCAGCTGCTTCACACAAAGAGAGAGAAACAAAGGTGAATCCCACGACCACGCTTCGCCAGGTAGAAAATAATTAACAAAAGGAATCCGAGAATGACCGAAAAATTATGACACGCACTGAAAATTGAGAGAGAGAGAGAGAGAGAGAGAGAGAGAGAGAGAGAGAGAGAGAGAGAGAGAGAGAGAGAGAGAGAGAGAGAGAGAGAGAGAGAGAGAGAGAAGGAAGGAACGATACGAAGAAAGAGAGAGAGAGAGAGAGAGAGAGAGAGAGAGAGAGAGAGAGAGAGAGAGAGAGAGAGAGAGAGAGAGAGAGAGAGAGAGAGAGAGAGAGAGAGAGAGAGAGAGAGAGAGAGAGAGAGAGAGAGAGAGAGAGAGAGAGAGAGAGAGAGAGAGAGAGAGAGAGAGAGAGAGAGAGACAGAGAGAGAGAGAGAGAGAGAGAGAGAGAGAGAGAGAGAGAGAGAGAGAGAGAGAGAGAGAGAGAGAATTCCTCGTCCACCAAAATCAGTCTTTCATGTCATTGTGTGTGTGTGTGTGTGTGTGTGTGTGTGTGTGTGTGTGTGTGTGTGTGTGTGTGTGTGTGTGTGTGTGTGTGTGTGTGTTTTTATCTCTTCACGTTCGCCTCGACACCAAAACTACTTATTCTTCTCTTTCTCTTTCTCTTTGTCTGTCTTTGTTTTCTTTATCTCTCCTTTTATGTTTGTCTGTCTGTCTTTTTATTTCTTTGTTTGTGTCTTATATTATTTTTTTTTATTCGGTGTCTGTGTCTGTCTATCTCTTTGTTGTATTGTGTGTCTTTGTATCTGTCTGTCTGTCTTTCTTTGTCTGTTTGTTTCTTTTTCTTTTGTCTGTGTTTGTCTGTTATTGGATTTCTGTTCATATCCAACTTTCACTATCTTTTGTCCTTGTATGTGTCTGTCTGTGTGTCTGTATGTATCTCTATGTGTCTGTATCTCTTTCTCTCTGTTGGTCTTTGTCATATCCATTTATACACAAGCTCTTTATTCAACTTTCTGTCTATCTATCTATCTATCATTCTATCTCAATTATTTTTCTTATTCATCTTTTTTCCCTTCTTTTCTTTTTTTAATATTTCTTTGTTTTCGTTTCGCTCTCATCTTATTTTTCCTTATTTTCCATCTTTCTTTCTTTCTCTCTTTTTACCTCTTTTTTTCCTCATCATTATCATCCCTTCTCTGTCTATCTATCTCTCTGTCTATCTATATATGTATGTCTCTATCCCTCCTATATCCTTGCACTACTTTTAGATCTCCATTCATAAACAATCTCTACCTGTCGTTATCTATCTATCTATCTATCTATCTTCACCCCTCTCTTATCCCTTGCATCACCCTCACTCAACCTCTTCCCTCCCTTCACAAGATTAAGTTTTCAACACAAATATATTACCTTACCTCTCCGTCCCTTACCTTGTCTTGCCTTGGCCAGTTTTGCATTGCGTCGACCTGCCTTGAGCTGTCGTTAGCCTGAGCCGATCTTCTGTGACCCGTGACCTTTCCTGACCTGCCATGGCGCTGGGGGGTGTAGGGGAGGAGCGGGGGCAAGTGTCCTGACCTTTGGGAGCAGCAGGGCAGGTGGTGGGGCCCTGAGGTGCAGGTGAATTCGCCCTCAAGAAAAATTGCTTCATTCTAATATGTGTGTTTGAGGTTTTTCGTCTCTCTCTGTCTTGGCTCGCCCGCTTACGATCTCACCTCAATGCAAACTCGTCTTTATAGGATCACTTTCTTAAACGATCTCCCCTTATGTGATCTTACTCCCTTACGGTCTTGCGTGGTACAAACTCCTTATACGATCTCCATATCACGCGATTTTACATGCCGTCTCTGTCTGTTTATCTTTATCTCTTTATCTCGTCATTTCATCTCATCACATACTTTTCCCAACTGTCCCTATTAACCTTATATTATTTTGTCTCAAGCATCATAAAAATATATACAAAGAAAATCGGATTTTTCCCACCACCTACATAGTGATTTCTCACTTTCACCAGCAAGTGTCTTTCCAGTCCTCCTCTCTCTTCTGCATCGCTTTTTTTTTTTTTCTTCTTTTGCATCATGTTCACGGTGGAGTGGATGGAGGTGGTGCTGGTGGTGAAGGGTGCGTGGGAGGAGGTGAAGGAGAGAGAGTGTGTGGCAGGCGGGCAAGCAGGTGGAGGAGGAGGTGGAGGAGGAGAAGCAGATAAAGGTTAGGTGGAGTAGGTGGAGGATAAAGAAGATGGCAGAGAAAAGAGAAAAGGGGAGAAGATTTTGATACAGGAGGATTGAAAAGAAAAAGAATGAAGGTAAGAAAGGAAGAAGGACAAAGAGGAACAGAAGGAAATAGTAAAACAGATGCAAAACAAAGAACGAAAAAGTAAGAAGGAGAAGGAAAGACATAAAGAAAAATGACAAATAGAAAGAGGAAAAGAAAAGAGAAGGAGAATGATGAAAAAGAAAGAATAAAAATTTGAAAAAAAAATGAGAAGGAACAAGACGAATGCGAAAAACTGAAGTAAAGTAAAATAAATAGAATAAGTAGACAGAGGAGGAGGAGGAGGAGGAGGAGGAGCAGGTTAAAGGGTGACCGACTACCCTCGTAAAATCTTTGTTTAGTAAGGGAAAGGAACGCAAGAGAGAAAAAAAATGTGACTATAAGACCTTGGAACTGATGTCAAGGTGTGTTTTATGTGCCTCGGTAAGAATGAAGCTGCAGTAATGGCCCTCCCCTTGCCAAAACCGTCGTATAAGATGAATAAATAAAAAGACGAGAGGGGTGGAGGGACAGTTTTGAAGGGAGTGATGTATATAAAAAAGAGAAGAAGGAAATTGTCTTCAGTTCGCAAAATCCAGGACAAAATATCTTGAGGGAGTAATATCCATGAATGAACTATTGTCGGTATTCTTAAACGCTCTCATCTCACATCAACGCTTTCCTTAGGTCGAAAAGAAGGTTAATCGGGTTCTCATGAGCGGTTTTTCAAGGTTCACGGTACAGAAGAGGGGTCAGACTACCACCAGGGTCATAAAACTACCCCTGGAAAGCCCCACAACTCCTAGGAAAGCCCTGGCAAATATGTGTGCTTCGGAGCCGAAATGTTTAATAATACGACGCAGTGACCCTTCTCTTTGTCAAAACCATCAGTTAAATAAATAAAAGCGAGAGGAGGAGACATATCTAAAGGGATACTGTATATAAAAGGAGAGAGAGGGAGGGAGGGACATGTCTTGAGGGGCTAATATCTAAGAGGGCAAATATCTTAAGAGAGAAATATCTAGGAGGGAAGTATCAGAAGGGAGAACGCCGTATGCAAATGGGTTAGATGTTGAAGGGAAGCTTAGTCTTGGGTGAAGGGCAAATATATGAGGAACCTTAGTTAATGATGTCACAGGTAGAAATGACAGGTAAATATGGCATAGGTAGCTGAATATGGCAAGACACTAAGTAGAATAATGACAACTTAAAACATATATATTGAAGCTAAATATCAACACCGCGTCCCATACTCTTATTTGAAACTGTCTCATAAACACTTCGAGGGACTGAGGGCGTGCAGGATTTGGGTGTGGGGAAGGCGTGGCGAGGAGTATAGAGAGGGCGTGGATAAGGCGTGGGGAGGGCATCAGGTCATCCACTTTCTACACTTAAGACACGTGCATTCTTTTCTCCTCTCCACCCTCGCCAAGTTCTTATGTCAAGGTGCTAGAGAGAGAGAGAGAGAGAGAGAGAGAGAGAGAGAGAGAGAGAGAGAGAGAGAGAGAGAGAGAGAGAGAGAGAGGTCTAGCTGTCAACACCTGTACATACCTGAAGTGGTGGTGTAATTAGGAGGTGTTAGGTGTGGCGGTGCTGGTGGTGGTGATTGTGGTTGTAATTGTAAAGGTTGTTGTTTGCTTCTGTACTACTACTACTACTACTACTACTACTACTACTACTACTACTGTTGTTGGTGGGGGGGGGGGGGGGTACTGTTGTTGCTACGATTCCAATACTTTTTTTTTTTTTTTTTTTTCATCATCATCATCAACATCATCGTCATTGCCTTCTTTCATAGTTGCCATCACCATTATCGTCATCATCATTTGCATCATCATCAGTCATCATTATTATTATTATTATTATTATTATTATTATTATTATTATTATTATTACTCTATGGCAGAACAAACAGGTCAGGCCTTTCCCAACATCATTCCTTCACACACTCAATACACACAAACAAAACAAACAAACAAACAAACGCGCATCGCCTTCAAAGTGAACGGACAGACAAGCAGGATAGAAAACAACAACAGGAAGAAAAACAACAAACAACATCAAAAACAAACACAAACAAGCAACTTTCTCTCGCAGGCAAGGAAGAAAAGGGGGTTTGTGTGTTTGTGTGTTATCATGGCGCTCGACCTTGGCTGCGGGGGTGGGGTGGGGGGGGTCGAGCAGCAGGAGAAGGGAAGGGGAGAGGAGAGGAAGAGAAGAGGAAACTGAATATTGCCTTCTTGCATGCATTAAATAGGAGCTAATGACTATTATGTTGATTATTTACTGTTTATCTTTTTTTACTCGTGGTATTGGCTTGAGGGAAAGGGGGAGGAGGGGTGGGAGAGGAAGGGATCAGGGAGAGGGGATAAGAGAAAAGGTAGGGACTCTGAATTGACAACTTGCATGTATTGAGAAGCTGATGGTTATTGTGTTGATTATATACTGTTTATCTTTTTATATTCTTGATTCTGGGAAGGAGGGGGGAGAGAGGACAGAAGGAGGAAGGGAGGAGGAAGAGGGGACGGAAGGAGAAAGAGAGAGAGAACTGAATATTAACGTGCTTGCATTGAATAGGAGCTGATAACTAGATATGTTGATTATATTTATTTTTTTATCATTTTACTCCTTTACTCTGGGGCCGGGGGGAAAGGGAGAAGGAAGGGGAGAGGGGGAAGGGGGAGGAAACAGAGGGAAACTAAATTGACTTGCATGCACGGATTGGGAGGTAATGCCTATGTGTGTTGATTATTTGATTATTTATTGTTTATGTCTTTTTATCTTTTTGCTCCATTCTTGAATTTGGCTGGAGGGGAAAGGCTGGAGAGAGAGAGAGAGAGAGAGAGAGAGAGAGAGAGAGAGAGAGAGAGAGAGACGAAGGTGGTGGGATGTCAACGGAGGGGAAGTGACTTTGGATGTATTGAATAGGAGCTGATGACTATGTTGAAATCTTAATATTCTGAATTGACTTTTGCCGCGGTGGAAGAAGGAGGGAGAGAAGGGGGATAAGGAGGGGAAGGGAGAGGAGGAGCTGAATGAACAAAGATTATATATAGATTGAGAGGAACCTGATAACTATGTATTTGAATTTTGCTTTTTATTTATCTTTTTATTCATTTTTGGGGCATTGGTTGGAGGGGAAAGGGGGTAGGGAAGGGGAGAGAAGAGGAGGGGAAGAGGGGAGAGGAAGAGAGCTGCGTTGACTTGTGATTTTAGGAGAGGGGAAAAGGGGGCGAAGAGGAGGAGGAGGAGGGAGAAAGAACTAGAAGAGGGGAGTAGGTAGAGAGATGGGGAGAAGAGAGACAAGAAGGGGGAAGATAGTAGGGGAAAGGGGAGGAAGAGCTACAAGAAGGGAGTAGGCAGAAAAGTGGGGAGGAGGGAGAGAATGTGAAGAGGGGAGAGGATGAACTGAACTGACAAAGATTTTAAGATACGTTCAAAAGAAGCTGATGACTGTATGTAGATATTATTATTATTATTATTATTATTATTATTATTATTATTATTATTATTGTTTTATCTTTACATTTTTCTTTTATTTTTTCCTTTACTGCTTCTCAGAATTTTATAAAGTAACGTGGTATTTTTTAATGTTAGATATGGTTGTATTTTTTTCCTGTTTATTTTATTTATTTATTTTATTTTATTTTATTTATTTTTTTTTTGTTAAGTGTGCCAAGATTATTTTTTTATTCATTGGGACTCGTTTACTTTCCTTTATTCTTTTGTTTTATGTATTATTTGTTTTCGTTTTTTTATCAGAATCTTCTTAGCTTCATTTTCTTTTCTTTTTTCTTTTTTTCTTTCGTTTTATTCCTTTTTTTATCGGAATCTTCTTAGCTTCATTTTCTTTCTTTCTTTTCTTTCTCGTTTTATTCCTTTTTTTATCGGAATCTTCTTAGCTTCATTTTCTTTCTTTTCTTTCTCTCGTTTTACTCCTTTTCTTTATCGAAATCTTCTTAGCTTCATTTTCTTTCTTTTCTTTCTTTCGTTTTACTCCTTTTCTTTATCGAAATCTTCTTAGCTTCATTTTCTTTCTTTTCTTTCTCTCGTTTTATTCCTTTTTTTATCGGAATCTTCTTAGCTTCATTTTCTTTCTTTTCTTTCTCTCGTTTTACTCCTTTTCTTTATCGGAATCTTCTTAGCTTCATTTTCTTTTCTTTTTTCTTTTTCTCGTTTTATTCCTTTTTTTTGGGGGGGGGGGAGAGAGAGGGGAGAGTGATCATTATTTTTTATTTCGATTTTTAGCTGCCTACCAACCCATGCAACCTACCAACCCATGCAACCTACCAACCCATGCAACCTACCAACCCATGCAACCTACCAACCCATGCAACCTACCAACCCATACAACCTACCAACCCATGCAACCTACCAACAACCTCTCCTTCATACCACCTCCCTACCACCCCTCCCCACCACCCCTCCCCCTCCTCCTCCTCCTCCTCCTCCTCCTAACTAGTTTTCTCTTCAAGGTCGCTGCTGCTCACTGTCTTCTCCGTTGCCATCAGACATAGAAGTAGTAGTAGTAGTAGTAGTAGTAGTAGTAATGATGATAATAATGAAAAAAAAACGATATGACACATGAATATATAGGTATGAGAGAGAGAGAGAGAGAGAGAGAGAGAGAGAGAGAGAGAGAGAGAGAGAGAGAGAGAGAGAGAGAGAGAGAGAGAGAGAGAGAGAGAGAGACGTTTCAATGTTACCTCCCCTCCCCTCAAGGTCGTTTTTTTCCTCCCCCTCCATTCCTCTCCTCCCCAGCAACTTCTCAACTTCCCCTCCATTCCATCTTTCTCCTCCTTCTTCTCCTCTTCCTCCTCTTCCTTCCTCTTATATTCCCTTCTCTTTTTCTTTTAGCATTTCAACCTACTCTTTATTCCATTTTTCTCCTCTTCCTACTCCTCTTTCTCTCGTTCTCGCCTTCCTCTTCCTCTTTCTTTTCGTTCTCTTCTTCCTTCCTCTTATTGTCCTTTCTTCCTTTTCTCAGCATTCCACTGTACCCTTTAGTCCCTCCTCCTCCTCCTCCTCCTCCTCCTCCTCCCCCCTAATTACCTCTCACGTGTCTAGTCGTAAAGGAACTACAAAAAAAATAACGGCTCATTTAGTCCTCAGTTTAGCATTTTTTTTTTTTTGTTTGTTTTTTGTTTCTGCGTTGATTCTTGAAAATTTATTGGCGGGAAACGTGAATATTTTTGTTGTTGTTGTTGTTGCTCTTTGTTTGGGTCTGTTGCTGTTTTTTTAGTGCAGTGAACTTAAGAGAGGTGTGTGTGAGGGGGGGGGGGAGAAGAAAGGAAGTTAGGTAGAGGAAAGAAAGAAATGAAGGAAGGAAGGAAGGAAAATAAAGGGGAGGGTGGAAAGAGATGAAGAAGGAAGGAAGGAAGGAACAAAGGAATGATGGAAGACCAAACCAAGAAAGAAATAAAGTAGACACAGACAGACATGAGGAAGAAAGGAGGAAGAAAGAAAGAAAAGAAAACAGAACCATAAAGAAGGAAATAAAGAATACAGAGACAAAGACAAACAGACAGACGCACAAACAGACACATAGAAACAGAGGCGTAGACCCAGAGAGGTTAAGATATTCTCACGTTTCCACAATTTTACGATCGGTCCATCTACCTGAGGTCCACTTGCCGCCTCCCTCCGTCACCTTGCTCGTTAACCTTTCACGTGTTTGGTCGGCGGTTTCTTTTTGTTTATCCTGCCGCCACAGAACGTGAAATGACACACGTTACGTTACGCCAACTCTCCGCTTTCTTGCGATGCGTTATGTAGCCGTTCTTGCGGTCACTCATCTCTGTTACTGTTAGGTGGAGAGGTAAGAAGGAAGGATGAAGGTAGGATGGAAGGTCGGTAGGTAGACAAGGAAAAAGGGAGGCATGTTGGATTGTAGCTTGGTAGGTAGGTCATCATTGTAAGTAAGTAGGTAGGTAGATAAGTGTAAAGGGAAGAATGTGTAGGTAGGTATGTTGGTAGATATGTAAATGTGAACAGATTCTTTCCTCCCCTTCTCATTCTTCTAACCTATCCCAAGGAAGGAAGGAATAAACGTATGGAGGAAGAAAAGAAAGAAGGAAGGAAGGAAGAGAGAGAAATAGGAACGGATAAAAGAAGGATGAAAGGAAGAAAGAAGAAAAAACGAAAGAAAGAAAGATAGAATAGATGAAAAGAAGAAAGTAACAAAGGAAAGAAGGAAGGAAGGGATAAACGTATGGAGGAAGAAAGGAAAGAAGGAAGGAAGGAAGGAAGAGAGAGAAATAGGAACGGATAAAAGAAGGATGAAAGGAAGAAGAAAAAAAGAAAGAAAGATAGAATAGATGAAAAGAAGAAAGTAACAAAGGAAAGAAGGAAGGAAGGGATAAACGTATGAAGGAGGAAAGGATAGAAGGAAGTAAGGAAGAGAGAGAAATAGGAACGGATAAAAGAAGGATGAAAGGAAGGAAGAAGAAAAAAAAAAGAAAGAAAGATAGAATAGATGAAAAGAAGAAAGTAACAAAGGAAAGAAGGAAGGAAACAGAGACAGTCACACACACACACCAACCCAAACCGAACCAAGCTTCACCAAACCTTACCAAACAGACCGTCCGAAGCCCAGCCAAGGTGATGCCAGCCAACCCGTAGATCAACCTAATGGGAGTGACGCGGGCCGAGGAGTGGCGGAGCGAGGCAGGGCAGGGACAAGGTATTCAGGGGCCTGGGGCGGGTGTGTTGCAGGGAGGGGCGGGCGGAGGGATTAAGGGCAGGTTATAAGGTATGGAGGGCTGCCCAACCTTTTATATTTTGCCCAACCAACCACTTTGTGTTGGAATATTTGGAGCAATGAGAGGTAAATTCATTAGTTAAATAAATAGGTAAACAGAATGATTAGATTGACCGATTAATTGGTGAATATATATGTCAAAAGGAAGGTAGGTAGGAAGTTAGGTAGACATGTTGATAATTTGGTATGAAGGTCGTTATGTAGGTAGGTAGGTAGGGAGAAAAGGATGGATATAGAAGTGGATATAGAAGTGGATATAGGTCGGTATGTTGAAGCTCTCTTGAAAGCACCACCGTAGAATATATATGTCAAAAGGATGTTAGGTATACATGTAGGTCGTTATGTAGATAGGTCGATAGGGAGAAAAGGATGGATATAGAAGTGGATATGGGTAGGTATGGTAGGTATAGGTAGGTATGTTGAAGCTCTCTTTGAAAGCACCACCGTAGAATCACTCTTGAAAGTTATCATTGTGCCTCTGAAGCATTAACCACTAAATTCATAAGTTAAATAGAGAGAATGAATAAACAGAATAGTGGCGCTTAACGAGCTATTTTGTTGTTCGACTTTTTTCTTTTTGCCCTGGAGCTGCTTTCGGCACAGTAAAAAAAAATATAAATAGACAGAATAAGAGAGGAATATATATATCAAAGCATTAATATTTTCAATAAGTAAAGTGTCGGAAAATAATAAGTTCATGCCCATCCAAGAGCATATGTGTAGAGTAAATTATACATTATAATCGGAAACATTTTATTTATATGCAAAAAGCGATGCAGGACAAAACAGATATTACCCATCGAAGAGCTCAAGACATTAAGAAAGGCTTGGATGCAGTATAGGTAAGTTCGTAAGTAGGTAGGGTTGTAGGTACGAAATTTAGTAGATAGATAGATAGATATAGATAGGTAGATAATTAGGTACATAGGTAAGTAGGCAAGGTAGGTAGGAGGTAAGTCGATAGGTTACTAGGTAGGTAGGTAGGTAGGTAGGTAGGTAGGGCGTGGCCATAGAACGTGATATAGAGGTGGCTACAGGGACACGTGGCTGGAACAGGACGGAACACACACCTCCAAATACGGTCAGGATGGAAGGAAGGGGAGCAGAACACAGGAGGGCGGGAGGGACTGAAGCAAAGGTCTCCATCAGTGCGGGGTTAAAAGGGTCAGGACTTAGTGTGGGTACAGGGACGTCCAGATATGATGAGAGAGAGAGAGAGAGAGAGAGAGAGAGAGAGAGAGAGAGAGAGAGAGAGAGAGAGAGAGAGAGAGAGAGAGAGAGTGTAAAACGTGTAAAGATGAAGGAGATTTTAATGCGATGATAAGTAATGATCCGTCGCCAAATTAGAGAGAGAGTAAAAAGTGTAAAGATGAAGGAGATTTTAATGCGACTATAAGTAATGATCCTTCGCTAAATTATTAAAATGTCCAAAACCAGAATTTTTAAAGGATTGTGAGAGAGAGAGAGAGAGAGAGAGAGAGAGAGAGAGAGAGAGAGAGAGAGAGAGAGAGAGAAGGGGGGGTAGGGGTGTAGCAATGACTTATGTTGTTGCCGAGGAGACAAGACTCGTTATGTTGAAAGGATCAGTTGTTGCGGTGCTCCAGTTCACTTAAGTATGTGGGTGTGGGTATACTCTCTCTCTCTCTCTCTCTCTCTCTCTCTCTCATTAAATATTTCTGCTCTACTTTTTAACTAATTTGGAGACTGATCACTACATACTGTCGCATCAAAATCTCTTTGGTAATGGATCATTACTTATATCGCATCAAAGTCTCCATCTCCACGTTTCTCTCTCTCTCTCTCTCTCTCGCTTCTGGATACACATATTTCACAAGAGCGACGGTAACCTATATTTAAAGTGAGCTATCGCCTCTTGTGGTGTTGCAAAATGGGTGTGCATCTGAGAGAGAGAGAGAGAGAGAGAGAGAGAGAGAGAGAGAGAGAGAATGCGAGCAAGGTCAAGGGGCTAAACATACTTTCTTGCTCTATTTCTGTGCATTCAAAATTAAAGAAAAAATAACAATAATGATAATAATGGAATTGAAATCAGACCAAGAATTTAAGTATTTGTAAGTTCAGAGAGAGAGAGAGAGAGAGAGAGAGAGAGAGAGAGAGAGGATATTTTGACGCGATAGTAAGTAATGATCCGTTTCTAGATCAATTTAAGAGTGTATATCCAGTGCCTTTTAAATGAGAGAGAGAGAGAGAGAGAGAGAGAGAGAGAGAGAGAGAGAGAGAGAGAGAGAGAGAGAGAACGCGGGGGCGGATGAGGAGTTGGGGAAGGACGAGTTTTCAAGGCTGTTGTTGTTGTTGCCGTTCTTTTTATCGTCATTGTTGTTGTTGTTTTCTTGTTAATGACGAATGTAGGCGGATTAGTTTTTTTTCTTTTTTTGTTATTATTTTTATTTGATATTAGTATTGTCATTACTGTTGTTATTATCATTAAATCTACTACTACTACTTCTACTACTACTACCACTACCACTACTACTATCATCATCATCATCATCATCATCATCATCAACGAAACGCCAACACACACGAACCATACCCAATAAAAGTCATGGAATCGAGTAGGGCGTCGTTGCTTACAAGAAGAGAAACACTAATAAATCACTTAGCAGATAATGTTTATGGTCCCCTAAAGTCACCTGGACTCTATTTCGTAACGCCTTGGTAATAAAAAGAGCCAAGTTAGTCAATGCGTGTGTTGCGATAAAAAGGGGCGTTCATGATCATTAATAAACATAATAGCATAAGATCATATAACGGAGAAAGAAAGGATGTATGGGAGCGTTTGATTTCTTGGTTGCAGCGGGGGTCATGTTTCTTAATGGTCCCTCTAAGCGAGAAAAATGAGTAAAAATCATCACTCACACAAACCATTTCATAAAACATATCAAAGCATTTGTGATCAGCTTATGCATCATCTATTTTGGGGGGTTTCTATCATGGCACAAACTTAGCCCGTCGCTGCTACACGGTAAAGCCACAAATTTGGCCCGTCGCTGCTACCGGGTTAAAAAAAAAACATGAAAACCAATATTCGTAAGAGTAACTATAATAAGAGTATGAAACAAGGAAGGGAAGGATGGTGGGAGGCTCTTATCTTGGGTCTACCTTAAAAAATAACAACATTCCTCACTGTATCTACGAAGGTCTTCATCAATTTTGTTTGCTTTGAAGGGAGCCTCGAGGGCTAATGCAAAGGAGATGAGCACCGAGGCCACGCGCAGCTATAGCGTATACTCCAAACTTTACTTACATTCCTACACAAAAATCAGCAAATTCCTTCACTAACGATAACAAGTACAAAAGGAAGGGAGGATGGACAACGGGGGTCTGACTTGTCTCTGGGAAGGTAGGGGTGATGGGGGGTGGGGGTGGAGGGTGGGGTGCAATGTGGTGTCGTAATCTGCAGTAGCATTTAACAGTTATATAAGCTAAATAAGGACGTTGGATAGCATGACGAAAACATAAAAAAAAAAAATGTTGTTTATGTGTGTGTGTGTGTGTGTGTGTGTGTGTGTGTGTGTGTACGAAAACACCATAAAGAAAACATTAAGTGTCCGCGTGTATGTTTTTAGGAATACATTATGAAGAAAACAAAAAAAGGAGTGTGAGACTGTATGTATGTATGTATGTGTTTGTTTAGAAGGCTCCAGAGTCCTACGAGAGAGAGAGGGATCCTGGCGGCGCGGGTCATGACTTATTAGCCGATGAAGGACGCGTAGGACCCGGTTCGTGTGAGGGTGAAGGCCACGATGGATTCCTAAGCTCGTTCCTTGAGGTACCCCGCTGGCCCTGTGTCCTTCCTTCCTCTCCCTCCCTCCCTCTCTCCCTCTCTCCCTTATCATCATCTCTTGGTAAAAAAAAAAAAAAAAAAAAAAACTTAAAACTGCTACGTAACGGAAAAGGCTGTAAGAGAGAGAGAGAGAGAGAGAGAGAGAGAGAGAGAGAGAGAGAGAGAGACGAAGGGGGAGGGGGAGATGGGGAGGAGGAAGGAAGGGAGGAAGAAAAAAAGGAAGGAAGAAAGGAAGAAAGAAAGAAAGAACGAACGAACGAACGAACGAAAGAAAGAAAGAAAGGAAGAAAGAAAGAAAGAAAGGAAAAAAGGAAGGAAGGAAGGAAGGAACGAACGAAGGAGGGCAGAGAGAAAAAAGGAAAAAAACAAGAAAAAAGAGGAAAAAAGGAAGGAAAGAAAAGGGAAGAAGGTTGGAGAGAAAAAGAAAGAAAGACAAACGATTCTAAACACACACACACACACACACACACACACACACACACACACACACACACACACACACACACACACACACACACACACCGCCACCACCACCACCTGACCACAACAATAACAATAACAATCCAATCCTTTTATGTAATGGTGTGAACCTCACGACTTCCAACCGACACACACACACACACACACACACACACACACACACACACACACACACACACACACACACACGTTTGGCTTTACGGTCACTTAAAACACCAGGTATGTGTGTATGTATGTATGTATGTATCTATCCCTATCCATCTATCTGTCTATCTATCACCCACAAAAACAAAACACCAAGCACATAACACATTAAGGAACACACTCAGATCACACCATTACCGTCACCTCGAAAGCAGACCAAGATTGATAGCGGAAACAACCTCAGGGAAGACAAACGTGCGAGCGTTGCTATTCTGAGACTCCATAACTGCTGGGAACACCGACACAGCACCTTATACACTAGTCATTGAGGTGTGCGGGCTGTCAGGGAATCATGTCTTTCTCTCTTTATCTCGTCGTTAAGTCATTTGAGAGGGTGGGGGGGGGGGGGGGGGTTGGAGGGGGAATGGGGGGGTTGAGGGGAGGGTTGCTGTTGGGCTTGGTTGGGTTAATGGGGTATTGTGTGTGTGTGTGTGTTTGTGTGTGTGTCAGAACGTATTGAAAGAAAGCGAAATAGAGAACGAAGGAGAAAGAATAAAAAACAGAGGACGGGTGAGAGGAAGGAAGACCGATAAATTAAAGTGAAGGAAACATGAAGGGAAGGAAAGGAAACATGGAAACATGGACTAGCAGGCAGCAGAAAGCCTGTTGGCTCATTACTAGGCTGCCTGCGTTCAGTGATTTAATCAATCCGTTTGCCACAGAAGTGGCTTGCAGGGAAGGATTAAAGCACTTGTGTACCTACTCTTGGGAACGTTCAGTTCACTCCTGTTGCAGCTAAGTGGCGATCAATGCGTTTCTTGAAGGAGTTGATGGTCTCTGCGCTAACCACTTCTGCAGGAAGGCTGTTCCAGTGGCGAACAACTCTATTCGAGAAGTAACTCCTGCCGATGTCATTGCATGCTTGAATTGTTTTTCCGTTGTTTCTTGTTCTCAGGTTAGTTTGTAGCGTGAAGAGTTTGGAGTGATCAACGTTGCTGAGCTTGTTCAGGTACTTAAAGACTTGTATCATGTCTCCCCGCAGTCGTCTCTTTTCCAACGTGAAAAGGTTGAGTCGCTCGAGTCGTTCTTCATAGGGTTTCGTCCTCAGTGATGGTATCATCTTCGTGGCGCGGCGCTGTACTCTCTCAAGTAATTCAATGTCTTTCCTGTAATTAGGAGACCAGAATTGCACGGCGTATTCCAGGTGGGGCCTTACCAGCGAATTATACAAGGATAACATAACTCCCGGCGTCTTGTATTCGAAGTTCCTCGATATGAACCCAAGCATTGTATTGGCTTTCTTACAGGCGGACTTGCAGTGTTTTGTTTGTTTCAAGTCACTGCTGATGGTGACCCCGAGGTCTCTTTCCTCTTGCACAACATGTAGTGGTTCGCCACCCATGTGGTATATGTGGTTGCTGTTTCTGGATCCGATATGCAGTGTTGAAGGACATCTGCCATTTTTCCGACCACCGAGTGATCGGGTCCAGGTCTCTCTGGATAATGTCGCAGTCTGCCGTCGTGAGGGCCTTCCCACCCACCTTTGTGTCGTCGGCAAATTTTGAAAGATTGGATTTTAATCCTAGTAGGAAGGAAGGAAGGAGGAAGGGATACCTAGGAAATAAGGGGGTAAGAGAGAGGAATGATAGAAGGTATGAGCGTGGGAGGAAGGAAAGCAGACAGACTTGTTGGTAAGGTAAAAGTGAAGGG
The DNA here is from genome assembly GCF_024679095.1 of Eriocheir sinensis. Classification (NCBI taxonomy): domain Eukaryota; kingdom Metazoa; phylum Arthropoda; class Malacostraca; order Decapoda; family Varunidae; genus Eriocheir; species Eriocheir sinensis. Next base: position 837,575 of record NC_066554.1, on the reverse strand, counting down.
AAGGATAGGAGAAAGGGATAGCCAGGGACCGCGGAGCGAGGGAGCGTGAGGCAGAGGAGGGAGGGAGGGACAGCGCCTCCTAACAGTGGCTTTCCATGTTTCCCGCCAGAGGGCCGCGTGGAGGTCAGCAAGGAAGGGAAGGTGCTGTGCTACATGTCCCCCGGCAAGGTCTTCGGCGAGCTGGCCATCCTTTACAACTGCAAGAGAACAGCCACCATCAAAGGTATGTTGGGGTGGTGGCGGTGGTGGTGGTTATGTTTATGTTGCGTATGTTATGTTATGTGTTGGTGGTGATGCTTATGTTGGCTTCTGCTTTTTGCTTTGTTTACTAACATTTTTTTTTATTATTTGTTGTTTTGTATTTGATATTGTGTTTTATATAATGATGTTTTATTATTGTTGATTATATTGTTTCTTTTCATGTTGTGTTTGAATATATATCTTTTTACTTGTCATGTTTTGGTTATATATAAGTTGGTGAATGTGACACTCTTTACACACACACACACACACACACACACACACACACACACACACACACAGCGGTCGACTCATCAACTTAGTGACCCCTGATTCAATTCCTGAGGACTTTCATTTGTGTCTATTCATGTAACTCCTATTTACTTAGCAAGGGATAGGAACGGAGGTGTTTGATGAGCCGTGACCTCGTTCTCTGGCAGTGATATATGGCACAGATCTTACGTTCTTGTGAGTGTGAATTGTTATATTGAGAACAGTGACCTGAAAACATTAGCACACAAACTGTTCTTGTATTTCTTATCTTTGGTACGAAGTTGGGTAAATGGCGTTTCGTAACATACAATTATCCGTTCATTTTAGTCATATGGGCCAAGGACGAGCTGATCATTCGTTTAATTTTACGTCATTTATCACTATTATCTATTCCCTTTTGGCGCATAATGAAGCATAATGAATGAATTTCGCAAACTTCAAACGCGTGCGAGATACACACACACACACACACACACACACACACACACACACACACACACACACACACACACACAATATTTTTCAGCATTTCTTCCACTAAGCTCGGTAAGTTATGAAGGTCAGTCCCCTCCGTGGCAGCATCAAGTTGTTTACATTCACCCGACTCTCAAGTGAAGCGAAGATCCGACTACTAGATTCACATATTGTGGTGCATAATTAAAGGTTGTGAAGAGATTCCGCAAACTTGAGACGTTTTTAGTATGCTTCAAAAATTTTACAAGACTCATAACACTGAACGGAGTATTTTCTTTGAAGGTCAGTATCTATATTTACGGCCTCATGCCTCGCCTACTCACACAAGCACTTCATGAGAGAGTATTCGGACACGTAATAAACATCTCGGTTCCTAAAATTCACGTCTCTGTTTGATATCCGTTTTCTCTTTATGAGCATCATGTTTCGGTCTTTTTCTTAATGTTTGGTTCGCCTCCGTTTGAAGCGAAGACTGACTTAAACATATACATAGAACCAAGTTAAAATCGAGTGGCCGTACTTCTAACTCACTGAACACTCACACACTGACTCCCATTCAACGGTGAGTCTCTCAACCCTATGTTTTTTGGCGAGAATTATGGCGGATACTGACTTATAATCGAGAAAAGTTAGCAAGAAACCTGATCATGAATGAACGTTTTGATAATCTTCAGCACACACCCATCTTGGCTTGAGCTAATTAATATCTCGTTTTCGCACATTCATCCAAAGTCCAAGTAAAGTGGTAGCCGGCTTACAATTAGGAAGAATTAACTAGATATGAAAGTAAGATCGAATATCCATCTTGCTGATCCACTACGCATTTACACCCATACTTTCCGACGATCAAGTTGATGCCTTAAAGCCGCTTTCAGTCACTTTGTTTTGATCGTTACCAGTGGCGGCGATCGACGCTATAGTTTTCCACGTAAAACAGGAAGCGAAAGGTGTTGAGAGTGTGTGGCAAGGTGCGGTGTTAGGCTAATCCCGCAGCCGCCATTACCCCATCGGCCACTTTTACGTGGAAATACTATCGCGGCGATCACCCGACATTGGTAACGATCAAAACAAACAAAATGACTGTGAAAGCGGCCTTTAGTCTTTTCCCTAAGACGCCCTGGTAAAGCGAAGTCTGGCTTAGGTTATGATCAAACGTAATTAACTAAAAAGGAACACACACACACACACACACACACACACACACACACACACACACACACACACACACACACACACACACACACACACACACACACACACACACACACACACCTTGAAACACACCCTTACACACACTCTTACTCATTGAAAAACACACCTACACACCCACACTCTTGCTCCTTTAAACGCACAATTAAATACACATTCTCAAACACACATAATACTTACAAAACACCCTCTTACCCCCTCCCATACACACGCCAGCCTTGCCCCCCCTCACGCCCCCTCTACCCTACCCCCCACAGCCGCTACAGCATGCAAACTCTACGCCATCGACCGCAAGTGCTTCCAAACCATTATGATGAGGACCTGTCTCATCCGCCAGGCAGAGTACACCAACTTCCTCAAGAGGTAAGACGAGAGGATTAGTTTTTTTCCCTTTTTTTTTCTTCTGTAGTAAATTCTTCGAGACTTTTTTTTATTTATTGTTGTTTTGATTTCAGTGATTCCAGATGTTGTTGTTTTGTGTTTGTTTGTGTGTGGTTCTTGAGGGGTTTAAGTTTTCTACCGTTATATAACCGTACGAGACTTCCTTTCCTCTTTATTACTGCTCTTTGTTTATATTTTGAGTGATTCCAATGTTTGTTATGTTATCCTATATGCAGTTCAAAGCTACTGTAGTCTTTTTTGAGGGGCTGAAATTTTCTATTGATATCAGACCTTACGAGACTCTCTTTTCTCTCTCTTGTTGTTCTTCTTTATTTCAGTTATTCCAAGTTGTTGTTTTCAGACGGAGGTAAAGTTGGCTTAGGCCCGCAAGTATAGTTTTGGGGTGCGAGGCAGTCAATAAGGCGTAGTTAAAAGTTGTGTGCTGGTGCCGTAGACTTACTCAGCGAAGAAAACGGCAACACGACCAAATGTCACTCACTGTAGTCTTTTTTTTTTTCCCCTCTTCTGAACACGCGCTTCTTATTTCATTCCTTCGCTCAAACACAAAACTCAACAGGAGACATCACACCATTTGTTTTCTCCCATTATCTCTTACTTTTTCCTTCTCTGAACATACGCTTTTTTTATTCCTTCGCCCAAGCAATCAAAGCTAAACAAGACATCACACTATTTTATTTCCGTCTCGCACGCCTCGAACACTCGCTTCTTCTTTTATTCCTTCGCTCAAACACGCAAAGTTAAACAAAAGACATGTCACACACCACTTGTCTTTTTTCTCCTTTTCTGCACACTTGTTTATTTTTTTATTCCTTCGCTCAAACACGCAAAGTTAAACAAAAGACATGTGACACATTTATTCCTTCGTTCAAACACGCAAAGTTAAACAAAAGACATGTCACACACCACTTGTCTTTTTTCTCCTTTTCTGCACACTTGTTTATTTTTTTATTCCTTCGCTCAAACACGCAAAGTTAAACAAAAGACATGTCACACACCACTTGTCTTTTTTCTCCTTTTCTGCACACTCGTTTACTCTTTTATTCCTTCGTTCAAACACGCAAAGTTAAACAAAAGACATGTCACACACCACTTGTCTTTTTTCTCCTTTTCTGCACACTCGTTTACTCTTTTATTCCTTCGTTCAAACACGCAAAGTTAAACAAAAGACATGTCAAACACCACTTGTCCTTTTTTTCCCCTTTGCTGCACACTCACTTCTTCCTTTATACCTTCGTTCAAATACGTAAAGCTGAAAAGTTAAAACACAAGCCATCACGCACACCAACAGTTTCTTTCTCTCTCGCTCTGTATTTTTTTTCTACTCCTCTGAACCCTCCTCCTCTTTTACTCCTTCACTAAAAGCCAAACAGGACACATCACACACACCACTTGTATCTCTTTCCCGTTCCTGTAACACTCACCTTTTCCTTCTTATTTCCTCGTTCAAACACGCAAATCCAAACAAAAGCCGATCACACACACACCACTTGTATATCTTTCTCGTTCCTGTAACACTCACCTTTTCCTTCTTATTCCTTCGTTCAAACATGCAAATCCAAACAAAAGCCGATCACACACACTCCACTTGTATCTCTTTCTCGTTCCTGTAACACTCACCTTTTCCTTCTTATTCCTTCGTTCAAACATGCAAATCCAAACAAAAGCCGATCACACACACACCACTTGTATCTCTTTCTCGTTCCTGTAACACTCACCTTTTCCTTCTTATTCCCTCGTTCAAACATGCAAATCCAAACAAAAGCCGATCACACACACTCCACTTGTTTCTCTTTCTCGTTCCTGTAACACTCACCTTTTCCTTCTTATTCCTTCGTTCAAACATGCAAATCCAAACAAAAGCCGATCACACACACCACTTGTATCTCTTTCTCGTTCCTGTAACACTCACCTTTTCCTTCTTATTCCCTCGTTCAAACATGCAAATCCAAACAAAAGCCGATCACACACACTCCACTTGTATCTCTTTCTCGTTCCTGTAACACTCACCTTTTCCTTCTTATTCCCTCGTTCAAACATGCAAATCCAAACAAAAGCCGATCACATACACACCACTTGTTTTCTCGCCTCGAACACTGGCTTCCCCTTTTATTCCTTCGCTCAAACACACGCAGAGATAAAACAAAAGCCGCCATCACACACACCAATACGTACCTTGTCCTTCTCGCACCTCAAACACTCGCTTCTTTTCTTCCCTCACACATACACCTCTTGTTTTTCTTTCTCGCCTCGGAAACTCATCTCAGTACACAGCAATTTTTACACCAGCAGGCACAGAGGCGGCGGCGTTTGCAGGTCTTGTTTAGTTTACCCTTTTTTTCCTCGCCCAAGACCTCAAGGAATGGATTTTGTCGAGTCGCCGCGCTTACCCCCGAGTCAAGGTCCCCCTGGTGACAATTCAGTGACGTGGCTTCTGTATTGAGAGGGGAAGAAGGACGTGTTATTTCTGCTGTTGTTTTGTTCGTGTGTGTGTGTGTGTGTCTCTATCGTTCTTTTCTTTCTTGTGTTCTGTTCTTCGTGAAGGTTGAGTTTCCGAGGAGGATGTCGTGTCAGTATTGAATGTCACGCACTATAAACTTGTAAGGCAGATGAATAAAGGATAATTAAAGGGTATAGATAAATAAAAAGGTAAAAGTACGAGTATAAAGTAAAAAAACAGGCTTCATTATTTACTTCATTTTCTCCCTTCTCAAAAAATTCAACTTTAAATTCACGTAAAAAGGAAGGAGTTTGTATTTTTTTTTCCTTGCTGTCAATCAATCAGTCCGTCTGTCAGTCGTACGTGCTTTCGTGTGTGTGTGTGTGTGTGTGTGTGTGTGTGTGTGTGTGTGTGTGTGTGTGTGTGTGTGTGTGTGTGTCCACCAACATTTTTCTTCACTTTCTTTTCTAGTCATGTGTGTGTGTGTTTGTTTGTGTGTGTGTGTGTGTGTGTGTGTGTGTGTGTGTGTGTAAGAATGCGACCTTGTAGGAACCCTTTTTGCACCAATTTTATAGCCAGTCGTTTTTACATGTGTGTGTGTGTGTGTGTGTGTGTGTGTGTGTGTGTGTGTGTGTGTGTGTGTGTGTGTGTGTGTGTGTGTGTGTGTGTGAATGTCGAGGTCGCCGGCATAACACTTCGTTTTGTTATGACGTTTATTACATGCCTTTTCTCTCTCTCTCTCTCTCTCTCTCTCTCTCTCTCTCTCTCTCTCTATCTATCTATCTATCTATCTATCTCGGTCCATATATCTATTTCTTTTCTTTCTTCCTATACAGCCTTTCCTTCCTTTCTTTTCTCTTCAAACCTCCCTTATCCCTTTCTTTATCATCACCTCTTCTTTCACAACCTTTCTTCACTTTTTCTCTCTTTCTCTACCTCTATTATTATCTTTACCTTTCATCTTTCTAACTCTCCTCACTATCCTCTCCTACATCCCTTCCCTCCGCCTCCTCCTCTTCTCCCATAAACAGCATCCCTTTCTTGGTTCTCTTTTACAACCCTCTAATCCTCCTCTTACCATTCTTCTCTTCCCCTGCAACCATCACCGCAGGTCACTCCCTCCCTTCCATCCCCTAAACCCAAACCATCCCTCTCCCTTCCCCAACCGCCTTTCCTCCACACTCTTACTCTCTGTTACATCACACTTTTCCCCACTCCCTCCCCCTCCTCCCCAACCCCAACCATTTATTTCTTACCTAACCGCCATTTCCTTCGCACATCAAGCTTCTAATACATCCCTATCTCGTTTGCTATAGTCCCTTATTTGCCCCTCAATCATCCCTCCACACTACCCTTTAGAGCCCCATTTCATTTAGTACAGTACCTTTCCCTGTTTAGTTTATCCTTTTTTTCCTACTAAGACCTCAAGGAATGGCTTTTGTCGAGTCGCGTATATCTATATAGTTTAGTTCAGTCCCTTCCCTTCCCTTCAATCATCCACTAACACTCTCCTATACAGCCGCACCTCATTTAGTCCAGTACCTTCTAAACCCTCAATCATCTCTTCAAACTACCCTCCCTAGCCTCTTTTTGTTTAATCCAGTCCATTCTCCTCCTCAATCACCGTCCTACGCTACCCTCTTCAACGTCATCTCATTTAGTCCAGTACCTTCTAAACCCTCAATCATCCCTACACACAACCCTCTACAGCCCCATCTCGTGTTGTCCCTTACCCACTCCCTCCCAAGCCGTCATCCTTGTCCCTCCCCATCGTCTGTTGCTGAGGGCCCGGCTGGCTAGCTGGCTGGTTGGCTAGGTCCCCGCCGCGAGTACTGGGCAAGGGAACCAGTTTTTGCCTCCTCTGTCCGGCCTGACGAACAAGTGGTCTGTAGGTGGACGGGGTAGTTGGCGGTGAGGGTGTAGGTGGGTTGGATGAAGTGGTGAAGTGATGTGGATTGTTTTAGAGTGGTTATGTGGTAGATGTTATAGCTGTTTGTCTGCCCTTTTCCTTCCTCTCTTTGCTTTCTTTCCTATGCTTATGGGATCGTGTTTGTTGTCGTCCGGTCTTTGTTTAAACCCGGTCAATCTCCTCCTTTGTTTCATTGTTTTTTGTTTCTCTTTCTATCTTATTTTCCTCCTTTTCGTCCTTATTGTTGGGTTCCTTTTTTCTACACACCCTCCTTCGCCTTTTTCGTGTCTTTTCTTGTTTCATTTCCCTTCTGTTTTTCTTCCTCTCCGTCTCTTTCTATCTCTTTTTTCCTTCATACTATTTTGTTGATTGGCTCTCTTCCTACTGACCATCCTTCGCCTTCTTCCTGTCTTTCCTTCTCTTCTTCCTCCTGTTTCTTTTTTCCTCCCTACTCCTTTCTTCTCCCTCCTTCTCTCCATCCTTTTTTTCCATCTGGAGGCAATTATGTTCCTTATCTTTTCCACCCTCTGTTTTTTCTTTTCTCCTTTGCCTCTCCCTCTCCTCCTCCTCCTCCTCCTCTTCACCGTTTTCCATCTCTTTATCTCTCTAATACCATGTCGCAACCCTGTTTTTATCCTCCTTTTTCTCCCTTTTCCTCTCCCTCTCCTCCTCCTCCTCCTCCTCCTCTTCACCGTTTTCCATCTCTATATCTCTCTAATACCATGTTGCAACCCTGTTTTTATCCTCCCTTTTCTCCCTTTTCCTCTCCCTCTCCTCCTCCTCCTCCTCCTCTTCACCGTTTTCCATCTCTATATCTCTCTAATACCATGTTGGAACCCTGTTTTTTATCCTCCCTTTTCTCCCTTTTCCTCTCCCTTTCGTCTTCCCTTTTTCTCTTCCACGCACCTCCTTCGACCTTGCACCCTCCCTATATCATCACCCTCTATTTTTTTATCCCTTTCCCTCTCGTCCTCCTTTTTTTCAGTGTCCCCTCTTCCTCCTCCTCCTTCTTCTCCTTCTCCTCTTCCTTGCCACGCCCTGGTTCGGCCATGCCCTTCGCTCCCACCTCCCCCTACAATCATCTTTTTTACCTGTCCCATCCGTCTGCCCACCTGTGTATACCCTTCAGATGTAAGTGTTTTTATACCAAGGCTCTTTTTAGCGACGTCCTTCAAACCATTAAGTCAAGTCGGTGTTCTTTTCTTCCCCTCTTGAGAACCCCAATCACCACCACCTTCCGCCCCTCAGGTCACAGCGTACCTAAATACAAGGCTTCCATTTACCTGTTAAGACGCACCTGAGATCATTTCCCACCCCGGCGAAATCTGCATAAAATCTCGTTCACTTTTCCTTTTTACATCGAGTCAAGTTGATGTTATTTTCTTCCCCTCTAGAGAACGCCAATCACCACCACCTTCCCCCCAGTCTAAAATCTCGTTCACTTTTCCTTTTTACATCGAGTCAAGTTGATGTTATTTTCTTCCCCTCTAGAGAACGCCAATCACCACCACCTTCTGCCCCTCAGGTCACAGGGTACCTACATACAAGGCTTCCATTTACCTGTTAAGACGCACCTGAGATCGTTTTCCACCCCAGCGAAATCTGCATAAAAGCTCGTTAACTTTTCTTTCTTTTTTACTCGGGGTTGTTAAGACAATTGGGCGATGCGGCAAAAACGATTATCGAGGCTGCACTCTCGCTGGGGTCGTTCCGGTGCTGGTTCTCTGGAGCTCGTAATGGCGCGCGCGCGTGTGTGTGTGTGTGTGTGGTGATTTGGAACTGCGAGGGAGGATAAAAGTTTGGGATTGAAAATGGACTAAAAAAATATAATGATTAGGTTTTGGAACTGGAAGAAGATTTGAGCATCAGATTAGAAAAGAATAAAGGAAAATTGTAGAGTTAAGATTGCAATAAGACGAAAAAAATAATGATGAAATGGCTTGAAACTGGAAGAAGGCTTATCTTTTAGAATAGAAAAGGAAGAGAAATAATAGAAGTCTGAAATCCAAAAAATTTTTTTTACCGTAAAAAGAAAAGGAAAAAAAGGCAGTGGTGTGGTGATTTGGAACAACATGGATAAAGATTAAAGTTTGGGATTGAAAAAAAAAAAAAAAATAATGATGAAATGGCTTGAAACTGGAAGAAGGCTTATCTTTTAGAATAGAAAAGGAAGAGAAATAATGCCCTGAAAGTCTGAAATGCAAACTATTTTACCGTAGAAAAGAAATATAAAAGGATAAGGCAGTGGTGTGGTGATTTGGAACTGCATGGGAGGATAAAAGTTTGGGATTGAAAAGGGACGAAAAAAAATATAATGATTAGGTTTTGGAACTTGAAGAAGATTTGAGCATTCCATTAGAAAAGAATAAAGGAGAATATAGGTTTAAGATTGAAAAAGGGCGAAAAATACAATAATAAGATTTGGAGCTGGAAGAAGGCTAATGTTATAGAATAGAAAAGAAAGAGTAGTAATAATATTGAGGTCTGAAACAGAAAATATTTTAGCTGTAGAAAATAAATTTGAAAAGAGTAGACAGTGAATACTTTAGCTTTGGAAAGAGATGTGTGAAGAGAAGAAACAGAGGGAAGACATAATAGTTCCAGAAAAAAAATAATGAGACAAAGAGGAAATTTAACTCTGGAAAAGAAGTGTGAAAGAAGACAAAAAGAGATTCTAACTCAAAAAAAAAAATGCTATATAAAAGTAAATGGGAAAATTTTAACACGAATATAATAACAACAAAGCAATCACACTAAGAGGAGAAGAAGATGTTAGCATTAGACAGATACGAAGAAGCAAGAATAATATATATCAGGAACACAAATGAAAAAAAAAATGATAAACTCGAGAACGTACAGGATAAGAATCGAAGGTCACACGCCGGAGGAGGAGATAGAAACATTACCCAAACTTAAGCTTAAACATTCACAGGCAATTCCTCGTAATGCTCAAGGAATGAAGCTTCGCCGAGAGCTGCTTGAGACTAAAGGAAAAAAATAAATAATGTCAAAAAAAGTATACCTGGGACTTTTAAGCTCACAAATGTCAGGGTGGGTGAGGCTTAAGCGATCCACGAATAGCAATTGGATCTGAGTTGAGAGAGAGAGAGAGAGAGAGAGAGAGAGAGAGAGAGAGACATAAACGACAAAACAGAGAGAGACATACAGATACAGACAGAGAGAAAGAGACAAAGCTACAGAAAGACAGACAGAGAAACAGGTAAATAGACAAAGACGGACAGACAGACAGACAAAATAAGATCAGTAAAAAGATCCGAGTGTGGGTTATAAGAAATCCGAGTCGTAGTGAGATACAGACAGACAGACGAGCAGACAGACAGAAATAGCAGCAGAGAGGTGAGCGTGAGGCAGGAGGAATCTGAGCGAGTCGTAGCGTCCCATGAAAAACACGAAAACGACGAGGAAGAAGAAAAAGAGCAAGAAAAACAAACGACCTCAAACCTGTTCCTGTAGAGTCAGTTTAGAAGGTCGTCTGATGCGAGGCTGCCGAGGGGATTTCTTTGCGACCTTACGAAGAAGAAGAAGAAGAAGAAGAAACTGGATGAAGTCTTTAATATGCTGCCGATAGTGTTGCTTTTCACCCTTACGAAGCAGAAGCACGATGGTGTCAGTAAATTGTGCCAAGACTTGTAATACTAAATTAATACCTTCTTCAGTCGATCACGAGGAAAGCGTATTGACATGGTGATATTATAGTAAGGGTAATAGAGGTAATGATGCGTCCAGAGTGCAGACTTATTGAATTTAAAGAAACTAGAAAGAGTATAAATTGTGCTCAGCCTTCCAAAGACTCAACGTTAAAGGATTACAACGAAAGTGTCTCGACTAAGCAGCCATTCTTTTCTTCCTTGAAAAGAAGAAATTGGATGAAATCTTGAAAGTGTGCTCATACTTCTAGAACTAAACCAGAGACTTGCCATCATTGAAGTACAAGGAAAATGTATCAACTAAGCAGCTACTCACTTCTTCCATAAAAGAAGAAACTGGATGAAGTCTTAATTGTGTTCAGCTTTCCAAGACTAGAAAAAAAAATGCTAATTCAATGGATTACGAGGAATCTGGATCGAAAAAGCCTTCATTTTCTTTTTCTACAAGGAAAATGTATCAACTAAGCAGCTATTCACTTCTACCATAAAAGAAGAAACTGGATGAAGTCTTAAATGTGTTCAGCTTTCCAAGACTAGAAAAAAAATTACTAATTCAATGGATTACGAGGAATCTGGATCGAAAAACCCTTCATTTTCTTCTTCTGTAAATTGAGCTCAGCCTTCTATGACCAAACGAAAAAAAAATTCCTCTTAGATGATTAGGGCAAAAGGCCATCGGCAAGGCTATCTTATTTTTTTGTTAGAACTGTATGCCTCCAAAGGAAAACATGCTGAAAAAAATATAGATATAAATGCAGCGAGTTGATCATTTTTGGGTGTTTCCTTGCTGGAGGAGTATTACGGATTTATTAATAGAATACGTTTGCATCGAAAAGTGAGGACAAGAGTAATTGGGAAACACCCGTAAAAGGCGGTTTCCTCCTCCTCCTCCTCCTCCTCCTTCCATTACGTGTTGGTGGAGGCGCTCGACCGAAACACACTCTTATTTAGATCCAAAAGGGTAAGTTGCAGTTTCCCTTCTTTTCTCCGCTGCCTCCCTTCATTTCTTTCCTTCACGCATGTATCCATTCTCTCCTCAGTCCTTCACTCCGGTTTTTTAGTCTCCTGGTTCGCGGCTACCACATCCAGACGCCTCTCATGCAAATCTCCGTCACGCATCCTTGCTCTCGACAGGGTAATCCACATTTTATACGACCCCATTTTCTTTTAAGCAGACGTGGCGGCTCTTACGTGTATATATTCACCGCCCGACATCCCTTCACTTTTTTAGGCTTCTTTGCTATTATGTTTCCGACGTTTATCTTATTGTAAGACGTGAATATATTTTGCCATACGATCAATAACTTGCACCGCCAGACATCTTTTTTAATGGTTCTGGGTCGCGGCTGACATCGAGGCGGCTCCGATGCAAATATGAGTCACGTTCCCCTGCCCTCGGCGCTCCCAGTCACGCTTGCTCACCTTTGATTCCCCAGCGTGCGGCGGGATCTCCGTGTCAGGGATTAGTTTCGTCATGTCTCTCGCTACCCTTTGTGTGGGGACGGCGAGATGGGCGTCTGGATGTGCTCTCTCTCTCTCTCTCTCTCTCTCTCTCTCTCTCTCTCTCTCTCTCTCTCTCTCTCTCTCTCTCTCTCTCTCTCTCTCTCTCTCTCTCTCTCTCTCTCTATCTATCTATCTATCTATCTATCCCCCCCCCCCTTTTCTCTTTCTTTTCGTGCCAAGAGAAGGTTTACCAACACTCTATCGCAAGGAGCTTAACTATAAAAAATAAAAGATAGTTCCCTACCAATCTATCATCTTCCCTATTCTTTTTAACCCTTTCATTTATTTCCATTTCATTTTCATATGTTCACTTTTTCTTTTCATTTCTTTCTCCTCGTTTTTTCTCCCGTATTTTCTTATTCACATTTTCTTTCCTTTTTTCTCCTCATCTTTTTATAATCAGTTTTCTCCATTTTTTTCTCATTTATTATCTTTTCATTTTTCGCTTCATTTTCTGTTC